>NC_051178.1:100544955-100639132 GCF_013339695.2 Rhipicephalus sanguineus
GGCCACTGATCGCGATTGATAATGACGTTGTTCAAGAACTTTCAAGAACCCCTTCTACACATACACACGGGTTCATGAAACGTGCTTGCGTTCCCATCATAACAGGTAAGTATAAGCATAACAACTGTAACGCAACTGTAACAACTGCAACTGTGACTGTACCGTACGTGCAGTGCGCCTGCGTGTGCCACTCGGCTTTGTGTATATCCAGGGGAACTTTGCTGAATGAAGCTTAGTTGCGAGTAACGCCTGTCCTGTGAATTTGTGTTTATTCTTTGTGCTGTTCGGATTCGCGCTATCCAGTATTGAAGAATATAAGCACTACATATCAGCTTACCACGTCTGGTGATGGTAACACCAATGTGGCTGTTGGCACCTTTACGCAACTGTAAACAACTGATTATATAAAACATATGCGACTCTTCAGCATATGAGTGTGTTTATACCACTTCCACATTTCTCTAGCGTCATTCCGTAACGTTTCGCTCAACATGAAAAATTATGCCACAGTCACAATCCCGCGCATGCTTCGCATAACATCGATTCCCAGGGTACGTGGGATGTGCCGAATTTTTTTTTTCCAGTTCGCTTCAATTCGCATACACAACTAGTTAAAAAGCTTTGCTTTGAGTGGCGTCACAAAAGCACTGCCTTGAGACACTTTTTTCTGGTGAGCCTCCCACAGTTATCTCGCTGAACTCGCCACCGAGCGACTAAAGGAGAAGTGTAAATTTCAGTATGTGCTATCGATAGTTGATGGCTGTTCTTCTGATGCAGCACAGGTAGAGTGTACTAGAATATTCTAGTACACTCTAGCACAGGCGCGTTTCTTTTGTTTAGCGTCTATGACGAGAAAATACGTAAACCCGATATTGAGGAGAAAGCCTTAAATGCCTCATCAAACGCGTAATTTGACCGTCAGCGTTCCGCGGCGTCGGGGACGAGGGATGCAAAAAATCATCATCACGTGATCACGCCAACATATCCCGTCACGATGGCGTCACATGTCGCCAAAATTTATTACGTGAGTATGACGTCATGGTGACGTCATGATGACTTCATCGCATGACATCATGTCTTGTTCATAGGTGGACCGATCACGGAAGCAATGCTAAACCAGGTGAGGTTCCTCCGATCTTGGAGGCAGTGCAAAACCACGTTAGACGCAGAAAGCTTTGGAAGGGTGGCGGGGCAGGATCAATGCATCGACTGAGAAGAAAATGAAGATGGCATTTGCCATCAAGTCGTTTCATCAGATTGCATAAGTGACCATGTGAGTATTTTTTTAAGGTAGCCGCATAATGTGCTCCCTGAAAAGATGGTACAATCATAGACAATTTAAATACAACGAGGTTAAGGCTAACTAACACATTCTGTTGTATATTCATTTTCTCCGTTATGAGTTTACCTGGCACCTACAGTTTTGGGCCCAAACATTATTTTGTAGCCGCATGAGCATGCCGATGAGATATAGCGCGCTCAAGTTATACCTTGCGGAATAGGTTACGCTATGTAATCTCTTTCTTGCGTTTCATTGTCACTAGCGCGATGAAAAAGACGGCGAGAGAAATACGCGATTTGTTATGTTACTAGCTTTACGTCGTGGCAATGTGCTCGCGAATGCTTTATTAGGCCACCTTATTCTCTGTCTAGAGTGAAATTATTGATAGCCTTAGCAACACTCTATCTCTTAATAGTCTATGTCAGCGTCAGCGTCCTCGCACCCCCTCCGTAGCCAGTCTAAAATTAGCAAATGTTCGAGAAAAGTGTGCGCAATCTCTTTTTTTCTAAAACGTTACTTTCGCCGCGATGCGGAATGTTCGCTTACACTAACCACCTTTTTATTTCTTCTCGCTCTTAAACTTCTTCCCAGTAAGTTGAGCCCTACCCACTCAGCGCTATTGAGGGACGGAGAACGCCGAACGCTTCCTCGCATTTTCAGCTGTGTTTACGACTGAGGCGATTTGGCGCCCCGCGTCAGCGGTCTCTGCAAGAAATTCGGCTTACGGGACGATGCATGCTCGCTTTGACTCAGGCGCTGTGCCGCTACCAGGCCATCGAGCTTTTAAAACGCCTCGAAGCATTTCGCGCTGAGTTGAGTGCTTGTAGGGAAAGGAGAAAAAAACGAACGCAAAGTGAGTTGCGCTTCGAGCAAAACGCTTGCGGCTTCAAGCCGCACTGCATTTTCTGCTTGCTTTAAAAACATTTTAAATTGTTTTTCCGGTACCTCTTTTGGCGGCCTTGCTGCTGAAGCTGCCCCACGTGCTTATTCAATGCCTGGTGTACTAAGCATCCATCTTTCAAGCTATGAGTGCTCTCCAAAACCAGCAGAAAGTCGATTTTCCTCACTGAGCAAAACGCACTACACTCTAAGAAAAAAAAGAGTTCTTTGACTCTTTTCTGAGAGTCCTGACTTGCCACGTATATGAATCTCTTTAAAGAGACACGTCACCTCTCTTTGTAGATCATTATACTCTCGTCGGAGAGTCGTTTGACTGACAAAAGAGTAAACGTGTCTCTTTAAGGAGAGTCATATACGTGGCAAGTCAGGACTCACCGAAAGGAGTGAAACTCGCACAGTTTTTTTTTTTTTTTTTATAGTGTACGCGTTCGCGATTCACGTACTGCGCAGCTTGGAATACAAGCGGAAAAGCACACACTTAGGGACAGAGTAAGCAAGACGATGCAAGCGTTTGTGTCGTCTGGCTTACTCCGTCAATTACGTCTTGATTTTTGGGCGAAGAAAAACGAACACATGCGAGAAGACAGGACCTGTCTTCTCTCATGTGTTCGTCTTTCTTAGCTCAAAAATCAACATGTTATGTGCTCACCAACTCGCTCAACAACAGAGAGATAAATGAACTTTATTTTTGACCAGGCTCTTGGTACTTGAGCCCTAAGGTGGGTGGCCTCCTCAGTCCAGGTAGCCATGGCTCGCTGACGCCGCCCGAGCCCTGTTCACCAATCGTAGCTGGTTGTCAGGGTCTTGCGTCACCAGCAAAGCCTCCCACTGGTCTTCTAGTTCTTTCTCTATGCAAATTCTTATTATTCCGTCAATGTCTAAGTGTGAGCCGTTCCACCTATTATGCACAACTAACGAAACGGACAGACACTTAAGCCAAGGAATGCATACTAAACATTATTTTGCGGTTTGTTAACTGTAGTGTAGCAATTCTCACTTAAAATGAAAGGAATTAAAATAGACCAAAGATCCCCCATTCCGTCGTAGGTATACGAACCCGCAACTTTCGAATTACGCGTCCGATGCATCGTTTGAGCTATCACGGAGGGCGCTCCCTCGTCCACTTTCTTGTAGGATATTTATCTGCGCTTTATACCTGGAAGTGTTATCCAGCGCCACTCGTAGCCCAGGCGGCGAGTGTGGAACACTCTTTTTTGCTAGAGGGTGTTCGAAGGTTACGAGCTCGAATCCCACCGACGGAATGGTTCATTTTTCGTTGCCTTTAATTTTTTTCGATTTAAGTGAGAATCATTATACTACAATTAAGAAATCACAATTTAATGTATTCTACATTATCGTTGGCCTAATTGTCTGTCGGATTCACTGGCTGCGTACAATACAGAAAGCGGGCCGCTCGGACAATCCCCTTCTTTCGTACTTTCATAGCGAGGGTTTCGTCCCGACAGACTTGATGCCGTAGGTAGCATGCAAGGGTTTATTAAGGCGAAAGCCGCACATGACTCACTGAGCACGAAGTTTCACGTTGACGTGAAACTTCGTGACGTGAAACAGGGCCCGCGTCGTCGGCGGCATGTCGCGTCCTGCGGCGTCGGGGACGGGTGGTACAAAAAATAATTATCACGTGATGACATCACCATATGACGTTATCATGACGTCACAGATCGCAAGAATTTGTGACATCATCGTGAAGTCACGAATTCTGGCATGACGTCACTCACGGAATTGCATTATACGACGTACGCCACATAATGCCGTTGTAGCGCCCTCTTTTGGGCGGCGAACGAAAGCGAAGAGTGCGCAACCTCAAGAGAAGAAAGTAAAGACGGCGCTTCGCAATGGCACGTGAAGCCACGGCTCGTGTTCCTTGCTGACGTCGATTCTGGTTCAGCCATCTATTTCCTTCGCTCCTGTGGCATATGCCTACATCGTCATCACATGGCATCGTAGCTTGGTCAAAGGTGGGCTGATCACGGAGGCAGTGCAAAGCCATAGGAGGCGCCTCCGATGCTGGAGGCAATGCGAAAGCACGCTAGGTGCACAAAGCTTTGGGAGGGTGGCGGGGATCTATTTCCTTCGCTCCTGTGGCATATGCCTACATCGTCATCACATGGCATCGTAGCTTGGTCAAAGGTGGGCTGATCACGGAGGCAGTGCAAAGCCATAGGAGGCGCCTCCGATGCTGGAGGCAATGCGAAAGCACGCTAGGTGCACAAAGCTTTGGGAGGGTGGCGGGACAGGATAAATACACCTAGGGGGCCTACATGAACGGCCGGTCATGTAGGCTCCCCAATACATTGACTGAGAAGAAAAAGATGGCTTTCGCGGATGAGGACGGACGCCACAAATGAAGGAAACAGGTACACTGTTAAGAAATATGAACGACCCAGAGTACAAGATATTCTACGATCAGAGAGCAGTAAGCGGACCCAGGTTACACAAAGCGGGCCTCTGTTTTGAATAGCTCACCCGATGCATCTTTCACCGAGTTTTGAAACAAGCGTCCCTGAACACGACCTACTAACCGCTGCTGATTTGCTTCCGCTTGCACAATACAAACGGGGCTCCACATATGTTACTTAAAATGAACTACAGTGCGATTGCGCAGACTTCTTTCTCAAACGTGAAACTTTTTTTCATTGCCAGATAAATAAAGGCGCATTCTGTCTTTTATCAGTAAGTTATTGCCGTGTGACGCAACTTAGGCATCAAGCGGCTCAAAGCGCTCGCTTGCAGGAATATAGCTCGCAATGGCGTCGTATATAGACGGTTTCAAGATTGCGATAGCAGGAGCACGTGGTGTACCCAAGAAACTTCCGGTCACCTCATTTATTATTCTGCAACACCGAAGCGTAAAGCGTTTTTTTAAGATTTCTCAGAGTAAGGGAATACTCTTTCTCCAGTTTCACATAAAAGAAAGGCGCTTATAGTTAAAGGCTAACTCTTTTACTGTTGTGTGTAGCTTAGAAGAATATTTAATTCAAATATTTTGCTAGACACAGGGAGAAAAGTGATGAAACTCTACAGGCCAATCGCCAAGGCTTTTGTTCCCCGCCAATCCTGCTATACTCGCGGACAACTTTTCTTGGCAACGAAGGGAAAGCTACGGGGGCGGAGCGTCTGCACATGTACTGCTACGCGAAGTAGTCCGGTTTGGCGGGCGTCTCGTAACGCCGTGGAATGTGATGGCTAGCGTTGCATTTCGACACAAACGCTACTCAGCGTCTAAGGTACGGGTAAAAGGCGCGACTTTTTCACGCATGCAAAATCGAAAAGTGACAACGTATAAAGTAAAAGAAATTCAAATATTGCGCTTGTGTGCGCTGCGTTACGGCTCAAAAAACTACATGTAGAAAATGAAGGAGTGTTTCATACATCTCACGCAGAAAATACGAACGCAACTGTGGGACTACATTCATTAGCGGTAGGATAAGTGCATTGTGGCTCTGTAGCCTTCGCTTCATTGCCAAGAAAAGTTGTCCGCGAGTATAGCCTACGCCAGCGCAGGAAACCGGAAGCGGTCCAGGGCCTGTGTTAGTAAACAGTGAAACCCTCTATAAAATCGAGACGTGTGTTCATTGCGTATAATAAAGATAACAAGGAATGCTTTGCTGCCAGCAGTAATCAAATGTGGCTGCGCCGATCATTTCCTGGATACTTCCTGTCTTCCAGTGAAGGCATGCTCGATGTTATGGGAGGATAAATGCGGTTTTAACGGTCAGCTCTTCTGTGACATTATAGTGAAAGATTTCTAGGGGGGATGGGGGGATGCATATAAGTACTGTCGTTGAACTGGCCCTGGAGCATTTATGTTTCGATTGGCACTGATCGGATGACATGAAATGAAGAAGTTTGACGCTCGCTTAAAAAAGACTAGTTAAGGCAAGCACGAAAATATGTTCGTTCAAATCAGACACGAACACACAAGGAGCAGAAATACTCGACAAATAGGTTTCTATTACAGAAGACAAGCTCTTCAATGATCCACAGACTACCCGTTAAGTCTTCCAAGAATGCTGTTGTCCATTGTTCATTCAGACACATTGAAAGAAAGACTGTTATAAAAGAACCGCTGTTTCATTCGAATGGCCTTAGATTTGTGCTAGTCAATACCAAAAAACTCACAGGGTCCCTTTGGCATTCACCTGGGACGACTGAAAGGCGAAAGCCAACTTCTTTTTCTTCCCAGTCAATATTCTGAACATCCCCCGCCCCTAACGTGGTTTTCTTACAGCCTCAAGGATCGAAAGCACTGCAAGCTTTCTGCACCTCAGCTGGTTATGCACTGCCCAGTGATCGGCCCATCTTTGACCAAGCGAAGGTGCCAGGGCCGTAACTAAGGGGAGGTTCAGGGGGTTCTGACACCCCCCGAAATTTTTTCATGCTTTGACTTTTTGGGGGACACTAAAATAATTTCACGCCTTCACAGTGACCACCATTTGCCAAAGTTAGCCGTTCAGCACACAAAAACCCCCTGAAAAAAATTCCTGGGTACGGCCCTGGAAGAAAGTAGAGCTCACTGTCAAAGCATGATACCAAAAAAGAGATCAGCTTTCTTTAAAAATCCTATGCTGTGGTAAAGCATAGTCATGTGGACACGAATATGAATTCAGTAGGCCTCACCTCTGGCGAGCGGTAGAACCGGGACTGGATGTATGTGTAGACCCTTTGGTGTACGAAGCAGGAGCTGCCAAAGTCTATCACCTTGATGGCGCTGCTGCCCCTTTGCTTGAGGAGAATATTTTCCTGTGTAAGCAATGTCAGAAGAACAGAGCATCGTTTCACTGTGGGCAGCACACGCAATAACCTAACTGTACTCCATCTCACCGATTCATGCAAGAGGTCAGAGCTCGTATGACAGCCCGTGTAATATGCGAAGGTTGTGGGTTTGGGCTTCACATCTGGCAAGTTACAGTGTCATAAGCTTGCAGTTTTTGTTTATATCATATTATTTCACTTCAAATAAAAACAAAGAACACCCTCGATTCTAGCTCTCCTTAGCTTCATTATATGTTGTTTTCATATGACTGTGTCTAACAAAATTGGGCCCTTCAATCGATTTCCCATGTTTCGTTCAACGGTAACGAAACAATGAGCCATTTGTCCTGAAGATGCATGCAGAAATGTTCTACTAATGCTTCCATGATGCTTTCATTCAGTCAGAATTAAATTGAGAGCAGTCAGAGTGGTAGAGTGGTGAAGCCGTTATCTGCTTCTCTTCCTGATTGGCTGACATGACCTGTAGCTTTTGCTGCACTATATGTACCGTTCAAGAATCAAAGCCACTTAATTGACACTTATGAAGGGTGTGCATTATGGTATGAGTGCCGCTCTGTGTCCACTTACAGGCTTGAGATCACAGTGTATAATCTTCTCCCGGTGGAGGAGCCGTAGGCATTGCACGAGCGAGTAGGCAAAACTCCTGATGAGATTCAGGCTGAAGCCCTGGTAGCTGTTGTTCTTGACGAGCTCGTAGAGGTTCATTCTGCCCAATCAAGATTTCAAAGCACCATGCACTATCATATAGTACAGTGCATTGCTTCGGTCTTCTTGAATTGCGATTGAGTGAACCCTTTAGAAAGGGTGCACTTCTTGCAAGCTTTAAATGGTTTAAATGGCTCCATCCACTGTCGACGCATGCTTTTTTGAGTGGTAGCTATTCTGTGCGCTCATCTTTCGGTTCATGCATCGATGAAACCACAATGAGCATTTTCTGTGTATTCTTCAATTTGGAAAACCTGTAGTGTGTGCGATTGTTTTTATAATATACTGTATCTATGTATATACGCAATTCAGTGAACAAAATATGGTGAACAGAATTACACAGGTTTATGCTTTTCAACACATACTGAATAAAATTACTGGCAGTAAAATTTCGTTTCACTTCCAGAATTGCTAATTGACAAGCACAACTAAAAACTAAATGGCTGCCATCGCACAAAACCGTGTTGCACCTGCTGTCCTATAAAATGTACCAGGATGTTAAAGTTGCATACTACATGCAAAAGGTAGATATGTGCAGCAAAACTGACCAGACTAAATAGTACACAAAATGATGATTAATTCGATAAATTCGCATTTGCGCTGCCTATTGCTAGCCTGCTGGTTAGCTCAATTGGCAGAGCGACCACCCCGGAAAGGCGTTGGTCCCAGGTTCGATCCCCGGACAAGGACGAATTTTTCTGCAACCATGAAGCTTTCTTTCTGGGAAATCCGTATAGATTTCCTTGTGGCTTCATGCTACAGGCGGGTGGTTGTCAATTTCCTACCCTTCCGCCACATTGCGGGATTCCGCAGAACTGATTTTACAGCACACAAAAGCACTTGATGTCTCAGAAATCAGCTAATGTATACGGTTAAGGCATAGCAAATCTATTCAAATTCTCTTTGAGTTGGACAGCAGTACTCATGCCACTGTACTCTCAGGCTCTTGCTGACATAGGCGGAACGTATCTTGTGGCTCTTTAGTTGTCACCAACTGTAAATGACCACTGTGCCTAGCAGCTTGATGCAATTTAGTCATAAGGACATAATCCAGTCGTTGCTTAACGTAAACAAGAAGCGTGTAAAGCTGTGTTGTGAGAAAGGTCACTCACCCCATAAGCTCAAACGTGATGCATAAGTGGTTCCTAAAGTAGAAATAGTCATACATGTGTATGACATTGTGATACCGGTCCTTGTCCTTCTTCTTCAAGTGGTCTAATATCTTCACCTCAATGAGGGCCTGTCGGTGAAACCTGAAAGCAATTTGCAATATTGCATAACCATGTCTACTTGCTCTGTGAACATATTGTTCAAAATCGGATAGCACGAAATTGACCAGGACTACGAAGGAACACAGATGCACAGGACAGGCGCCTGTGCATTTGTGTTCCTTTGTAGTCCTGGTCGATTTCGCGCTATCCAATTTTGAAGATTATGAACCAACTAGCCCAGCAACATATCTTGTTAAGCTTTGAACATATGTCTACTTGGCCTGTAAGGAAATCATGGCCAACAGGACACCTTATATATGCGTAAACGGCAGGAGTGCTACAGAGATCCTTAGACATTAAGCTATTTAAGAACAACATAATTGCGAGCCCATAAATCTAATGATGACATAATCAAACTGCAAACGATGTAAATGACATATATCACACATAAAGGCATATATTGACATGTATATATGCATTTTTTTAAAGTATATAGCGTACTAGTTGCAGTGTATGTGAATTATGCGACATCATACTGCAAGTCTCAGTAATTGTGTTTTCATTAATATCTCACTTCCTTTGTGTATTACCTAATATTTAATAACAATTAATTTTTATTTTTTCACGTTTTCTCGAAGCATTGTTGCTTATTTTCACGTATTGTAAATAGATGTAAGGATATTTCTTTATTTATTACAGGTAATAATTAAATAAGGAAATCAAGTAAAATTAAATTTTTAATTACATTGAGATATCTGGCTTGCCATGGGCTCGCAAAGTGGCACAAAAAGAAGCAGCACACCATCACCATTTCGCACTGAGAACTTGTACAAATAATGCTGTATCCCTCAGAGGTTCCTCAGTTCCACACACTCTCACACCACATTTTTGTATGGCAATTAAGAAGCTATTCTTATGCGGATAAGGCATAGGCTGATGCCTTAAATAAATAAATGAATTCTGCTGAAGATGTCAACATCACTTTGTTCACTTAACCTTTCACATTTCACAGCGATATATTCATTTACAAACCACACCTTTCTCTAAACCTATGTTTCTATACACAGCGATTGTATACAAAACCCATTGTCATGCCTCCAGTTCATCACTGCGTGTGAAGGTGTATGAGGTGAGAAAACATATATATATATATATATATATATATATATATATATATATATATATATATATATAGTATATATATATATATATATATATATATATATATATATATATATATATATATGTGTGTGTGTGTGTGTGTGTGTGTGTGTGTGTGTGTGTGGTGCTACGTATAAAAAGACTCCGTTTATTTACACGACATATAATTCTCTGTAGTCTATATGGGAATAGTGAACAGTGTATACACACATAAATGCTACAGCACATTACAAACTGCAAAGAAGAAACTGCAAGCAGAAAATTCGAGAGCACAAAATTTGTCAAAAATGAAACATAATTAAGTTGTGAAATCACCAGACTCCAAAAAATCTTTACATTTTTAACGACCACGTGAACAAGGCTAAAATGACATAATACATTGTTAATGAAATATTGTCGAACGTTCAGAAAGAACAGCATTATTCATTTATGAACTGATCTGGACTTCAATTGCTAATGTTACACAAGGTGCAATGTGTTCATATTTTTTCAGAATCCTCCCCTTTTTTGTAAAAAGTGGCTGTCCTTATAGGCCCCACATTCGAAGTGCTGAACACCAAAAATTATTAATATGTGCTTTTAAAAAAGTTTCAAGGGTGTCCCTTTATATGAGAAATGTGCTGTATGTGACAGGGATTTATACACACGACCCCAGCACCTACAGGGAGGATTAATATCAATCAATCAATCAATCAATCAATCAATCAATCAATCAATCATTTATAATAATAATAATAATAATAATATCTTGTAACCTCTGCCATTTTATGTTCTTTATTACTATTATTATTATTATTATTATTAATATTATTTTTATTATTATTATTATTATTATTATTATTATTATATTATTAAATTCAGCCGCAGCATGGCTCACAGTGGAACCAAGCAACCAAAACTATGTTTTCTGATATAAACACTTTTCTTAATAACTACGCAATTAACGATAATTACTTTCGAAATGTGCGACTGATTTGAGAAGTGGAAAAACTGCAGCAGCTCTCAGTACAGTGAACTTCAGTCTCGGCAAATAATAATTTCAAAATGGCCGCGCGAAGGATTGTTTTAGATAAATCCCTGGAGATGGCGCCACGAGGCCTCTTTTGTTCAAGTGGACGAAGTTAATTTCGACACAACGGGGCATTCTTTGGCGCAGCCAAATTCGCGGGTTCAGCATTTATTCTGCTTTCCAGACATTTGAACGCACTTATATTTTTTTCACGATATTATTTTATCCTGACCCTTTAGCGGCTCACTAGTGGCCACATACGTCCGTGTCCCAGATTGTACGGGCAACATGCAACGATGTGTACCCGACTTACTTTTATTTTTCACAGGGACCATAATTTTTCGGCAGGTGTCTGCATGTCAACGCTGAACCCTACACCTTGTCAGCTGAAGCGCCTTCACGTTACGAGGCTTCGAAATAAAGCCCATCACGTCAGGAATGCAACTGCAACTGACTTATTGCCATAGCCACTGAAGGCTAGATTAAACGAACTAAGCAAAAAAAAAAGCAAAACAAATATGTACATGAAAAAACGCACTTAATTCGGCGCTCGTTAGAGCGCTGCCGATCAGCAGTCAGGATGGCCGAGTGGTCTAAGGCGCCAGACTCAAGGCACTGCCTTACCCTTGATAAGGGCATGGGAATTCTGGTCCACGAATGTGGGCGTGGGTTCGAATCCCACTTCTGACAGAACTTTTTCTTACTTTTTTTTTTAAATATTTAATATCAGTAGTGATTTAACAAACCGTGATATTTTTTTAGGTTAGAACAACACGTTGCTTTAGTTTCAAAGGTGAAAGGTTCGGATCACGTTGTGTGCAGTAATATGTGTATGTGTGACTATATAAATATATATTACTGGGATATGATAATTATTCTATTCACCTATAGTTACGTAACACCCAGCTAACATTAGCCAGAGTATAAAAATGTCCCGACGCACTTATTTACAACGACGCGACCAAATGCATCTTGCTGAGTATTAGATGCAGCTAGTCTAAAATTACAATTAGAGAGTTGTAGATCGGTTTGCAAATCGCCCGATTACACAATTTCTAAAGGTATGACTGTTTTTCTGCTTACTGCAGGTGCCCGCTAAATTCAAAGGAGCAGGAAGGAAAGGAATGATGGGCAGGGAAGTGAACCAGACGCGCGTCCGCGGTTTGCTACCCTATACCCTGATGGGGAAGGGATGAAGGGATTTAAATACGCGGCATGCCCGCCGGGATTGCATGTGTTAAGGGCGAGACAGACGGTACGAGTTTTCATGCGATTCGACGTCCGACACGGCGGAGGGGAAACCGAAATGGCATCGTACAGCCACCATTCCCTCTCCCCCACCGCCGCGTCGGCCGTCGGATCGCATGGAAAATCGGACCGTCTGTCCCCCGCTTACAAACGATGTGCTTCCGTCGCGGCGGTTCATGACAGCAATAAGCAGAGTGTAGACGCATGCGGTTATCGCTTGTGCTGATGATGGCTAATGCCGCTTACTGTTTCCTAAATAATGACTGTATTAATTGGCGTGTGTCGGCTAAATGACGAGTAATGTTGGCTATTGTTCGATAATTTTGGCTACACTGTTGCCATATGAACTGACTACGGTGAGGGGGGCCGCTTCGTTAAATGTATTAGGGTAACAGCGCAACACTTAACCGTACACGTACGGCATCCGAACCAACGTTACTAGATTGTAACCAACGTTACTAGACGTTACTAGACTGGTAACAGTTGGTTCTAATCTAGACCTTACCTAGTAACGTTGATCCGAACCGTATGGCGATACATTATATGTTAGGCTTAAGTGGCCTGCCTGTGTTGGGGTAGAGCTAGTGTGTTAGAGTGTGTTTAGTCAAATATCTCAAATAAATATTCTTCTAAACTATAACGTAAGATTACGAGAAGTACTCTTGCATTTTATGCGCCCTCCTTTTATCCGAAACGTAAAAAGAGACTGTCCTTAGCAGGCCCGTAGCCAGAAATTTTTTTCGGGGGGAGGGACTTGCTGAAAGCCTTGAGTATTTGAGAAAAACGCCTATTTTCATTGTTTATTTTCGGTAAAACGTCATGTATCATAAACATTTCGGGGGGGGGGGCTGCCCCCCCCCCACCTGTCTGCGGGCATGGTACTTAGTCTGAGACAACTTCAAAACAAGGTTTCCAATTCGGTGTTATAGAAAGATAAATGAAGTGACCGGAAGTTTCTTGTGGTACAACGCTTGCTGCATACTATCGCAGTCTGCTGGTAGCTGTCATTCATTCATTCATTCATTCATTCATTCATTCATTCATTCATTCATTCATTCATTCATTCAGTCATTCAGTCAGTCAGTCAGTCAGTCAGTCAGTCAGTCAGTCAGTCAGTCATTGCTATGGGATTCAGTGCTTCTCTCGGTTGAACGTGCCCCTTGCTTAGTGAGGAATTTGTTGAAGGAATTTAAAGGGCACCATTTCAAGCATTTTCTTTATCTTGCAGTCGCTTGCTTAAAGGATAAAATGGAAAGTTGATTTCTTTTCTGCGGTACTTTTTATTGCTTGGGTTACAAGTAAAGCTATTTGAATAGATAGCCGAATTCTGCAATGCAACCAGATCGAGCACAGGGTCTTTTCAGGAAGACTTAAGCCAGGTGCGCCCTTCAGTAATCGGCTCATCGACGTTTGAATATGCGAAGCAAACAGGAGGACCTTTCGAGTTCGAGTGTATTTTTTCTTAGAGTACATAGGGGCAGCTGCGTGCAGCTCCCCCATAGTCGAGTACGGAATACTCCGAATCGTTTACCATTTGTTCTAAGAACGCAGTACCTATTCTAGAGGGCCGAAGTGCGTCGCGTAGCGTGTGCACAGCAGGGGCGTAGCCAAGGAGGGGGGGGGGGTTCAACCCTCCCCCCGAAATTTTTCAGTTTTGCTTGCGTATATATACACGCAGACATACAAACGCACGCACGAACATACGTAAAGTATGGTTGAACCCCTCCCGAATAAAATTTCTGGCTATGCCCCTGGAAGGTGCCATATGATGACGTCACAAAATTTTATTTGCAATGTCATATGGTGACGTCATCACGTGATGATGATTTTTTGCATCACTCGTGTTGACGCTGCCGACACGGGACGCCGCCAGACGCCAGCGGTCCATGTTCACGTTTGATGAGGCATCTGAGGCTTTCGCCCTAATGAATGGCTTACTACTCAATTATGCTTATATGCATTTACAGCAGGTGCAGAACACGCAGTTAGATGCTGATGTCAATGTATATGTTGAGAACCTCAAAATATCGCTCTGTCGCTCAGCGAGGGTAGTGCATAGGACACTTTCTGAATTACCAGCTTGGAATTCAATGTTCCAGGCTTGATTATATTCAAGAAATTTGATTCCTGTCTTGTCAGCGAAGTTAAAGTGACTCGTTTTCCAACGACTGTGCTGTGCTTCGACTTGTTAAAAGCAGCGAATGGTAAATGGGCTGCTGCATAATAATGCTGTTCTAACGAACAGCATAAGGATGCTCTTCTAACTCGCAAAGCATGCCAGTCACGCACACTCAAACGGACTTAGTAAAATATTAGCTTGTATTTCATTATAACTAGGTGCCGAGTTCTAGAAGGTGTCTAGAAAAACGGAATTCAATTTCTTTGTAGAGCTATTTAAGCTGTTGTGAGCAGTGCGGAACAGATCAAAGGGGAGTGGAGAAATGAGGGAGGCGCCATGTATGGATACCGAGGGGGGGGGGGGGGCGGATGCTATTCTTTCCTCTCCCCTCTTCTTCCTTTCGGTTCCAGACTACAACACGTGACGCGCGAAGCCCTTCTCTCAAGGTGTTACGGCGTTGGGAGAATGTCTTTTAAACTTGTATGAATATATTATCTTTTCATAATTGTGAATCCATGCCAACTTGCGAAATTGTCGGTCCTACTTATACTTGTCTTTTAGAGCGAAGCAGTATATAACAAGGCCATTCCAACTTTGCCAAGAGTGACCCTCTCAACAGAAAACCCCTTAGGAGGCAGGGCTGGATAATGGTGCCTTACAAATGTATCGAGACGCGAGACAAGATACACGATACCAGTGGCGTAGCCATGATTGTTGTTTGGGGGGGGGGGGCGAAGAACTCCCCTCGAAACTTTTACCATGACCAGGATTTGGGGACATGTGCACGTATCGCCATCTCTGGTCGATGACAGAGGTGGCCTGCCGTAACTGAATGGGCAATAGGAGAAAAAAATCAAATCTTACGAAAGAAGCTAGTTATCAAAAACGACTCTCGGTTCTACACAGCAGATACTTATTTCAATGTTCTGGTAAAATTACAGTATCCCACTACAAACCGCGTGGCTTCCCAGAGCGTTTATTATTTAACAATGGGGCCCCATGTGTTTCTAATGGGCAGTGTTCAATTGTCCTCGGAAGCCACACGTTTTCTAGTGCGATACTGCAATTTTGCCCAAATGTTCCACTAGGTCTCTGCTGTATAGAACCAGGTGTCGTTTTTTATAACTAGTTTTTTCAAGAGATATGATTTTTTTTCGCCTATTTCCCATTCAGTTATGGCAGGACGCCGCTGCTGCCGCCGAGAGATGGCGCTACGCAGAGATGTCCCCAAATCCTGGGAATGCATTTTGTATGCTTGTACATACGCACACACATAGAAACACACGCACGAACATAGATAAAGAAGGGGTCGGATCCCGCCCCTGATTGAGGACCCTCCTCGCTGACTGAGGCGCCCCTGACAGAGACGTTAAGTGGTTGAGATACAGATACAAGATACTAGCAGAATGAATGTACCCGAAACGATAGCTGCCATTGCTTGGTTAAGATGCTTCTATACGTAGGTAATTCTTCATAATAGTTCCGTTGCTGGTGCTGTCACGAGTTAGCAGTTTGCCTCCACTCTTTGTCCGACAGGTTGTTTGCAAACTATTTATTCGACATTGAAGGTTTCTCCTTACGTTGAAAAAACGGAGACAGAGAGACGACGACAATGTATTTCATCAATTGAGTTCCTCTGTGTTCCAATTAAAGATGTTTTTGAACACACCACTCTTGTCACTCTGGACTTACACGTTCTCTAGTGCGTTGCAAGTGCTACTACACATAAATGCTTAATAGGAAGCTTCAAGGGGGATCTTATATTTCTTGGTTGTTTATAGACGTGATGGCTTAACGTATGCGCAAATGTTCACTGTAAATAATTAAATAGAAACTGGCACACTATAGTTATTCATAGTCCTCCATTTCCTACTGAAATTCTATTTCTCAGAGTCTATAAGGGCAGGTGTGCCAAACACTATTTTCTGTAGATTTATAAACGGCGCGCAGAACGGCGCCTTTTCTCTGATTTAAACATCGAATCCCCTTTTCTTCGCTGTCAGCAACCCTATATCAATTATTCCTCGGGGGAACGACCAAACAAACCTATAAGCTATATAAGAAGTGAAAAAGTGTTTGGCGCTCTCTCGCTTACGCTTAACAAAGCTCAATATTTTTGCCCTTCGCTTTTTTTTTCTTGTTTTCGTTAATCTTCCCTCCCTCTGTTCTTTCAGCGTCACCCATGCAGATTCAAAGTGCAGCCCGCGCCGATTCGAGACCATTGTCAAAGTGATAAGCGTGCGAAATGGCGACAGGATGAGTCGTTCCCCGAGGAGAAGCTGCAGTCTCCTTCGCACCGATGCATTAGCGACAGCTACACGCGATGTGAGTGAGAAAGGGCGGTTTTTACCGGTCTGCATCTGCATTGCAAAACTCGTCGCTGTATGCCGACCAACAGCCCCTCAAGGCTGTCTTCCCTTTCACTCCCTCAATGCAGAGCTTCGCCACACTGCAGCACAGGAGCTAGACAACAAGAGCTGACGCCTCTCGGCTGCCTCCCATCGCACCGAATACGCACTCTTACCATAAATCTGCATTCTATCGCCGCCTCCGCCTGGTGGCTTCTCCGGCGCTTCGTGGTTTTTGGGGACTCGAGGAAAGACACACTCTTTCCCCCCCATTCCTATATCTTCCCTCTTACTTCCTTCCTTCCTTGTCGCCTCCATTCCTCCCGTTTGTCCCTTTTCTCCACACTCCCTGCGAATGCACGCTCGAAAGAAAGAGCTAGACGTGGTGACGGCGAGTCGTGCCTCCAGGGGCCGCTGTCGCGTGCGCAAACGTATAAGAGGAGAGCGACATTGCCGGTTTGGAGCGCTGCGCAGAAGAATGACGCGAGTGGGTTTGTTGACGCCTGTCGTCGATCCAACCTGTTGAAAACTTTGTTGTGTATGAAACAACCATGAGACATCTTTTTTTGTTTGCTGTCTCTCGCTGACGGATTACTCTTTTTTCTTTCTGTCTTTTGTATTTTCTTTTGTCCTTCGAAACGTATGCGTACATCCTGCAGTAAGTACAAACGGATTGGATTGGACTATTCGCGCGAACGCTGTGAAACGTTCTTTAAAGCGATTCCAGGCATAGAAGAGAAAAGTATTGTCAAACACGCAAAAAAAGGACATGGAACTTTAAATACAAATAAGTGACTTTTCGCGTCATAACATCATCGATAGTTACTGATACATATATCTTACAATAAATAATTGATGGCGGACTTCGCTTTTAATTGATTTGATCTACAGGGGTTGCGGTTAGTGGCGCCGGCTACTTCTCTTCGCCTGAAAAGTAACACTAAAAGCACTGACAATATTGAAAATATCGAAAAGCCGAAAAGCGCTAGAGAAGGTCCGAGCAATGTAATACGCACACACACGCACACAC
This sequence comes from Rhipicephalus sanguineus, assembly GCF_013339695.2. Taxonomy (NCBI): domain Eukaryota; kingdom Metazoa; phylum Arthropoda; class Arachnida; order Ixodida; family Ixodidae; genus Rhipicephalus; species Rhipicephalus sanguineus. Next base: position 100,562,766 of record NC_051178.1, read on the forward strand.
ACACACACACACACACACACACACACACACACACACACACACACACACACACACACACCCATATCCATATATATATATATATATATATATATATATATATATATATATTTACGTTCCATCCACGAGGCGCTGAAGGGTAGCGCACAGTTGCGCAAGCACTGCAACCTTTTTATTTTCTACAGCACGTCACCGTTGGTCACACCCCAATATTTGCATTTTGTATCTATTTGTCAAGCCAGAGGCAATGGGCACCCTGAGAGAAAGAAATTAGACAGTCTATTCTGCGATCTGTGCCTCCTACATAACTATTGCATAAGTATTATAATGTTTGGCTATTTACGTGCTGAAACAACAATACCATCGTGAGGCGCGCCCTATAGGGGCGTTCCGGATTTATTTTTACGATCTGGCGTTTTCTCGCAGCATGTTCGCAACCACTTGCCGTTCTAGATTCCACTGTATATTTGTATTTATTAACAATAAACCAAAGTGTGGGCATTATTCTGCGACTAAACGGGATTCTACAGGAATTACCTAGTTCCACAGAAATTGGACGGGCAAGTAGAATTTTCTCCTTGAATTAGTTTTGCGCGAGAGCTCGCCCACAGACTACAATTGTGTATTTTTGGCTCACGGCGTCTGCAGTGCGTTCCATTCCTTTGCTCCGTTCCGTCTTTGCACTGTGTTAAACGCTCGATGCCAGAGATAACGAATGTGTGCTGTCTATTTTCCAACGAAAGTGAAACAAAACCCTCGAGTTTGACTTCATGAGAGCAGGAAAAAGGTGACGCAGCATCCGACTTAATTTGTTTCCAAAGGATGAGAAGGAAAAAAGGGGGCAGGGGGAATGACCCCATTTTCAGAAACAGCCGTGGCGCACGACATTCTCCCTACCAAGCACACTGGAGACTTGTGAAGCTTTTCTTTTCTTCTTGTAACAAGTGCCAACAAACAAGGAAAGAACGAAAGCGTCAGAAGAACCATGCGTGAGTTGCCATTTCAAGACAAAACTAGACTTGCCGATCGCTCAGAAACTTATTTGTGACTATCCTAAACGCTGACAAAGCGACCAGCTGCCGGCAGCCCTGGCGCGAAAGCAACGGCGGCTTAAAAATGCAGAAGCTCTGCACTTTAAGGAGAGCACGAAGGAAGCGCGCAAAATAACAGTAATAAGAACTCGGCGCAACGAAAAGCAACTCTGGAACTTCTGCTTGGGGGGCAGGGACGAGGTATAAGTGTAGCAACATTCCGCACTCACCGTGTATATACGTGTTACGTTCTCTTCGCTGTCTTTTGTTGTTGTTTTTCTGTCTTCAATATGACAACAAGCACTGCAGGCAGTTCGGGCCCCAGCCGACCAGAAGGAACAAGGTCGCGGATTAAAACGACAAATAAAAAACAAAAAGTGAGAAAGGAGGGACGAACGACACAAATCGATGCTCTTATATGGCAAAACAGAACGGGTCAATGGGGAAGATGTTAAAGGGGTGGGGGTGGGGCAACCAGGCGGCGTTGGCTAAAAGGCAAAATAGCGAATCGAATCTGGCCCAAGCGAAGACCTTCTTCGGTGCCTCCTTCTATAAGGTACTGAGAGGTTGCGCTCAGACCTTCTGCGCACGGCTTTTTTGAAATGGGGTTCCACGCAAAGGTCCGGGCGGAAAGGTGCGAGGCGTGGTTGACGTTAATAAAACAAGTGAAATAGCAGGAAAGCATAAGCAAGTGAAATAGCAGGAAGGATAAACTGCGAAGCGCAATATGAACGGTAGGAGGGGAAGGAGTTGGAAAACACGGAGGATGAGCGGACAAGACGGATGAAGGAGCAACCTGCAGGTACAGCGAGAACATTGCCATCCTGCGTCTGAAGCGCACGCTTAAGCGCAAACGAAAAGCGTTTCTAGAAGGAAAACAGGAAGGAAAAGTGCATCATACGAGTTTTCCCAATTTTTTAAGACTATTCTGACTCAACCCGGTGGGTTTCTTGTGATTCAATCTATTGGCTTTAGTTTTGAAAAACCTTCCTTTTTTTAAACCACTCCTCGCACCAGGTGCTGCCATCATTCACGAAGGTATATGTCTTTTTTTCTTATCCTCTATGCGCCGGTTCCGCAAATGCGCCGGGAAGACAAACAAGCCGGGCGTGAGATCGAAGTGTCCTAGATTTCAAATCCGCTCATCCGGGCAAAAGAGGGAAGCAATAGGAAGAGCCGTGCACAATATAATACTCACAGTCGCACGTGCACATATATACAAAAGCCCACACAATAAGAGAGCCGTGTCGTGAGCAAACCAAGCGGCAGGGTTCGCATTCACTCCGTTCCTTCGCCTCCCGTATTGTGCGCCTTCAGTGGGGGCCCACGCGTACTACAGCGCATCCTTGACGGTAACCCTCGAATGAGTGTTTGGCTTTTGGCATTCTTGGTTCCCATTGCTCCGGTCGTGCCTTATTCCCAAACGTCACGTTCCACGATTTAAAAAAACGGGTTACGCGAAGCACACCTCGTGCATACGGTTCCCAGTGTACCGTAGTAGCCGCTATTAAAAAGGTTTAGTCAACTAGTCACGACTGTGTTTTTAACTACACAAGTACTCACCTAATCAATACAGTGTCAATGAGGCAAATGTAGGCATGCTGAAATGATATCTAACTGCGCTATTTTCAGCACCGTGTTGATTACGTGCTCATTTTTTCCGGCAGATAAAGAAAGCACACAACATATTGTTACGGTGGGTCCAATCCAGTCAAGCAGCAGCAAACAATAGATGGGTGGAAGAAGAGAAGAACGACGTGCAGTACCGGCACGCATTTGCCGCCCATCCCTTGTAAATAAACCTCTATTTAACCCAAGGAGGTTAAACAAAACCTCCTTGATTTAACCTCGTTTACGAGTCCCGTAACAAACTGAAAAATAACATGTGTCTACGCTGCCACCCGCAAAAAGTGGGAGCGTAGTCTTGACTTGCTACCTCAACGTAATCCTTTTTGAGGGCGCTGCTTACTGGTGCGCGCTTCACTCTATTCACGTGTCCTTTTTCAGAGTTCGTGGGTTTTCTTTATCAGCCAAAAAAAGCGAGCCCTCCATTAGTACGTTGTTGAAACTAGCGCCGTATTCATTTGAACATGGCTACTCATGCCTCATTGAAATTTCATTGATTAGGTGAGTGTTTGTCGAGTTAGAAGCATAATACGGCTAATTAACTAAACCTCAATAACGAAAAAATTAGTAGTGGCTACTACAGTGTGCTGGGAGCAACACAAACTAGGTGTGCTTCGCGTAATGACGCTCTTCTTCTTTTAAAATCATGCTGCATGATATTTGGGACACCCTCTATATGAGTGTGTGTCTTTAACTGTAGTGTAGTAATAAAGGCATTATAATGAAGCTCCTCGTTTTATAAATCATTCTGCGTGATATTTGGGACACCCTCTATATGTGTATGTGTGTCTTTACCTGTAGTGTAATAATAAAGGCGTATACTAAAGAGAATTAAAATGGACGAAAGAGCACCCTTTCCGTCGTTGCTGAACGTTGCTGAATGCGCTCCGTGATTAGCTCATCCTTCTTGTTCGGTGAATTTCATTTTTGTCGGTAGGTTCTCCTATTAGTAATTGGCAGCGATTTTAACAGGAATGAATCGATTTCAGTAGAAGAAAAATCGCAGACTCGTACAGTTTATACTGAAAAAGCATGTACAACACCTCACTATAGAGATAGAAAAGAGAGACAATATTGGTTGCTCCATATATGGATTTGAAATGTATACAGCAAGTGTTGCTCACCTAAAAGCGTGCTGATTTCAGAAAGTATAAACAATTAATGTTAGATAGTCCAAACATAAGTTCTCTTTTGATTCATCTCCTGCTTCTACTGTCTAGAACTTGAAGTAGTCTTCACTTGCGCCGTTTCTTTAACGACAAACCTGATCCTCGTTTTTCATCCAAGTAAATGCCACCATCAGCCCCGGCCGGGCGCATATGAAATGTTGGCAATATTTCACATGTTAGTTTGCAGATATCAAAAATGTGAGGACCAACGCGTGGCTCCTTGCTGTATGTTTAATAAAAGATTTCCGACTATAACTGAAACTCCATTTAGCGAAGTGATGACCACGCTCGAATTATTTCGTTAAATCGGGAAGCTTCGACCTTCCCGCCGCATGCTTCACATAACATCGACTCCCGCAGTACGTGGGATCTGCCGAATTTTTTTTGGTCCTCCGATATCTAAAACGCGATACCCAAAAGCTACTACGGCGTTGTTTTTGCCACCAACCCACGCCTGCCAATGTGCAAAATCCTCGAGGGCGTCCCGAGGGCTGCTCGAACACGGAGCTCCCCCGCATGTCCGGGCGATGCAGCCCAGATACGTGAAGCTATGATATGGTCACGTGAAGCTATGATAGGCTACTGACATGCAAAAACGCGGCAAACGAACGTAGTAATTGTACGAGCATCACAAGTGAGAAAGTCGAGCAAGTTGCGAGGAGACGATCAGTGGTATGTCTCGCATGAACCATGAAATAACGAAAGCAACTGCCACGCCCTAAGCGCCATCTGGTACACGTGAGCTCTACAAACCCCGAGCCAGTTCCGTGCACGGACGCGTCGTGGAGCCTAGTCAAAATTATGTTACGGCCGACACTAGGGCGCGGAGATAATTTAACGCGATAGCGTTAGAGCGGAAGCTGCAAGAAAAACCCATCTGTGCCAAAATTAGAAGCAAATCACCGCTTTCTTACAAACTTATTTCAGAAAGAAACATCGTTAAATCTGCTTTGGCCGTCAAGTTCGTTCGCGAATTTGGCATGATGAAGACGTGGAACCCTATTGGTAATTCCCGGGGAACCGAAATTCCTTCGTTAGATCGGGAGCTCCGTAAAATCGGTTTCGTTCTATCGAGTTTTAACGGCAGTTTCTTTTTGCACAGGCCGGGTCATTTTCACACAATGTCGACCAATAATTCGATGAAAAAAGAACGAATTGCAACGTTGGATCGGTATATTCGACGATGAACGCATTAAAAATGCATCTGGAAAGCATGAAAGTACATTTCACTGTTCTAATACAGTGATCAGCTCTATTCAAGCATAGCTGACATTGTACTATCGTGAGCAATGTGACAGGGAACACGGGAACGCGTGGCGTATAGCCTCAAACCCGACGCAGGGCGATTCGCAGCGGCCGCTGTCGGAAATGAAGTGGAAAAGGTGCCGCGGTGCCGTTGAATGTCGTCACGCCCGCCTTGCCATTGCTGACAATTCACTGCAGCCAGTTGCGTAGACAGGGGGGGGGGGGTGCACACCGCCCCCCCCCCCCCGATTTTTTTTTGCCATTGCATACAGAGCTCAAAATGACGCTCGATCACATTTGCCTGCCCGGCCCCCACTTACATCAAGGAGGTTCCCCCCCACCCCCGCAAAAGCGTCACCTTTTCCACTTTATTTTTGATACTGCCATCCGAGTATCGGTCGAATTTGGGGTTTGAGGCTATTCGCACGCGTTTTCGTCTTCCCTGTCATAGTGATCACGATAGTACGTGGTTCTGCACTGCCGCCGAGATAGGGGTGTTCCGAGCCTTCTGCACCTCATAGAATTTGACAGTGCCTCTGGAATCGGCCCACCTTTGCCCAGAAGACAATGTCATATGATGAAGCCACAGATGGCGCCAGATTATGCGGCGTCAGGCTGACACTTATTAATGTCACAAATCTTGCCAATCTGTGAACTCACGGTGACGTCTGACGATGACGTCATCACATTATAATTATTGCGCCGCGATGCCGACGGGCGCTTTTCACGTTTGATGAGGCATCGAAGGCTTTAGCCTTAATAAACTTTATATACTGCCGTGGAAGATTATTACGTGTACTCTCGGCTGCGAAAAAGCGATGTGATGGGATTGCAATATTTATTTATTTATTTATTTATTTATTTATTTATTTATTTATTTATTTATTTATTTATTTATTTATTTATTTATTCAAGTACCCTAAGGGCCCACTAAGGGCATTACATAGGGGGGGGGGGGGATATGAAACAGAACAATTTTTACAGAGAAACTATCATTGCAGGTTAATACAGTGCTATGATACAGTAATTTGTAAAACATGGTAACAAGGCAAACACTATAACAAGCGTAAACAACGAACGAAGCAAGATTGTCGCTTAAAGTTACAGGAGTTCAAATACGTAAGGAATGCTGAATTAAACAAAGAAGGCTCAGTTATTGTGGCAACTAAGGTTAGTCATTCCATTCTTTTACTGACAGAGTTAAAGAGGAATTCTTGTATTTTTCCGTCCGGGCGAATTCCTGCGTAAGAGCGATTGCAGCGTCGCCGCATCTATAGATAGCCCTTAAACGTAATGGTAAAGCGTTTTCGAAGTGTTGCGTGCATTGCGAGCGGTGGTATAAGAGACCTATAGGACTTCCTAAAGGGTGTGAGAAGTTCCTTATAAACCTCGGCATTGATGCGTAAATTGCGGCAGCGTGCGAAGAAAAATCCTCGAAGGTAGTTTATTTGGCAATGAAATGGTGACCATATACGATCTACCAGTTGTATACATTGAGAATTGCTTCGAAAATATTCATGAAAGTGCCTTTTTTTAATTTCTATTCGACAAAGTTAGCACACAGGCAATAATTGCAATATGTACATCGGCCAAAACCTGTCGCGATGTCGTCGCAACTAAACGCTCATGGTGCGTACCTGAATTATTTAGTGTAGATTTGACCAAAGAGAGCTGTTCCATTTCTAGGAGCTAAGAAACCGTGGTGTCATTTATTGTGATATTGCGGTACCGCAAAACATTACCGAGAATACACAACTAAAAAAAAATCAGACATTGCGAGATGTACCTGTTGAATCATTCCTGTACTGCTATTCTCTCAACTGCGCTGTTCAGCTGGTTCTTGCGTATAATTACGCGAAAATTGGGGCCAAGAAGCAACTATACGCGCTGAACTACATACTAAAAAAGACTCATGTTCTCTATGCTCATTCCACAATGGAAGAAAGCACTCCTAAATATAGAAACAGCGCACCCGGACGCGCTTCGAATATAGATCGCGCTCGCAACTTTGACGCACATTACAAATGCGAACTTCGCTCTATAGCCCAAAACCGAGTCAAGACTGGAACGTGCGTAAACGCACCGAGGGACCTGGTCTACCACTGCGAAGTACAGTAAATGCCGGACGCATCCAACTAGAGCGTCCTGGGGCAGCTGGATTTCGCTGTGCACACCCTTTCAGCCCTGCTTCCGCGGACGATTGCTCAAAGCGGCACGGCCGGAGAACGTCAGCCAAGGCATGCATGAGCGGCGGAGCCTTCAGGCGAATGCGGCGATGATTGATGAAAGAACGCGTGGCCGAAATAGCTTCCGTTCTCTCGGCCTGCCTTTTCCTACAGCGGACACTGGAGGCGCGGGGCAACACTTTTCGCGTTCCAGCGCGTCCATCCGACGCTAGACCCGGCCTAAAAAATACCACACGAGATGGAAGGATGAAGCCTACAACAAGAAGTAAAAAATGAGGCGGCCGGGTCTCATTTCTCAGACCGGCGGGGAAGCGCCAATTCCGATCTTCATTCCTCGGGTGCATTCTTGCCGAAAAACTTCCCCATATCGTGCTTCCTTCCTTCCTTCCTCGCAGGATTACTGTATAAACGGCGCAATGCATAGCACGCCTCCTGCACTTGGCTGGCCCCCCACGCGAGATGCACACCTTTCTTCTTTCGACAGAGCACGTCGCAGACTTTCAGCAACCTTAAAGACTCTTCGAGCGCTTGCGCGCACGTGCAATCCAGTGGAGTTTCACTGCATTGAAGTTTAACTGCGTTGAAGCAGTGAAGTTTCGTTCGTGAAGTTGAGCTCGCCGCAAGGGTAGCTAGCACGAGCTGCCGAGCCCTCCGTTTGCTGACAGGCAGATCCGATGGTTATTGCTTTCGTTCGCGACCTTCCATGGATTCAAAAAGAAAGAAAACAAAATTGAGCCCGTTTTTGGTAAGGAAACCCTATCTTTCCTGCACTGTCCAAATACTCCTGCTCCGTCGGTATGTCGTTGGCAATACAAAATATTGAAAAGAATGATGTACAGCAGAGCTCAACGTGTGCTGAAGGTTGAGGGTGTGCAAAGCTTCTTATAGCCAACATTGAGTAGGACCAGGAAACGACCGATTACGCAGCTGAAATACGCGCGAAGAAATTGCACGACGTGAACATGGTGGTCAATATTTTCACATATCTTCGGCAACATATTTAACTGATGTGTTGGGCGACTTTCTCGTAAATGCAACCGAACATGCCTCCCTAAACAGTTCCTCCTTTTAATCGCCTCGTAAACTCTTAGTAGCGTGTTTTTATTGTATGAACCGGATAAACCCGCAGAGACGGCGCCAACGATTATTCTGATTTCTTTTGGTATATATATATCCCTTTCAGCCACGAATTATGAAGCACTGTCTGCAAATGCATCAAACTTCCATGGCATGATTTCAAGGCACTCAGTATTACATTTCAAGAAATAAAATGAAGGAATGTGTTGTTTTGTGTGAGTTACAGTAATTAATGCTAATTAGCGTGTAATTAAATATTTAATTATTCTGCAATCGGTCAGCTTCAATCCTTGCATAAAAGAAATCAGCTATTACGCCCAAAATGCATGCGCAGTTTGTTTTTTGGTTGTATGCTTTTCGAGTGAAGAAAAAAAATACTCTTGACGTTGGTCTTGGAACGTCGCACGTCGAACGATCGTCGAACATGGTAGTGTCTCTAGCAAAGTGATCATCCGCAGAAATATACAGCATAATGAAGTTAAATAAGCGCTAGTTGTGCACTCAGGAAGCCTGTACGAAAGTGCACACCAAGTTTCAGGTCATTTGAAGAAACATGCGGTGCGTGATGCGACTTCGAAGTTGATGTGTACATATGTACACACCGTGACTGAAAGGGATATATATATATGGCGTGTTACGTGCCAAAATCAGCGAATGTTAGTCACGCTCCTTGTCGTGAGGCACTCCGGATCAACTAATTTTTCGCCAATGGAAAGGTCCTGCCTTTGTCACATCAACCTTCCTATCTCCAACGAACCTCTCCTCCACATGCTTTCCCTGCTTCGCGCACAAGCTTGCTCTCCTCTTCTTCGTCCTTTGACGTTGGGGAAAGTGAACAAGACGTGCATGAAAACGCTGCTAAGTGATGCTGTTTCTACCCTGACGAAGACACGTCCGCTAGTCCAGACCTCGGCTCCAGCGACATACCTTGTTCAGCGATTTTTCATCCCTCCCAGCCTCCACTTTAACACGATAGCGTTAAAGCGCTCATTTCACAGAAATTTCGGTGTCGGCGTCGCCTTCGGTGTCGTTGGTTGTGAGCGAAATATCATCATCTTGTCCGTGACTGAAACATCGAGAAAGATGCAACTAAAATAAATAAAAAATTACACCATCTCCCGCTAAAGGGGACCATGAGGCGATGCGAAGCCGGAGCACTTGCACGATCGCGTTTCGTTGGCGTTCGTTGGGCATGCTACCGACCTCGCGTCGTGGAACGCGAAGAGGGACGCTACGCGCGTCGTATCTTCCATCTAGCCTGGCCGTTAATTCTCACAGGACGAGCAGGGAACGCGGTCGACAGGCGGGCGAGAGGGGGGCAGCGTAGGAGAGGAGATAGAAGCGGAGGGGACGCGCATGCGCTCGAGCTCATCGCGGCGTTGCGCAGGAGAGAATTTCGGCATGTCTAGCCCGCGTTTCAGAGGAAGAGTGGAAAGGTGGAGGGGAGAGGGGTATGGGAAAGGAAAAGTGGAGAGGGAAAGTGGAGAGGGGAATAAGAGAGGGTGAGTGGAGCGGTGTGTGGAGAGGGTATGCGCATGCGCAGTAAGGGTGGTCACGCCGCACACCACCACCACCACCACCGAATTGAGCTCCGCCTTAAGACACTTCACATCTAAAAACTTCGGGTTCGAGTGAGAATTGAACTCACGCCGTCTGCGTGGCAAGTAGGTGTTCCACCACAAAGCCGCGCTATTCCTTGAAACATCTTCCGAATAAAAACACTATATGAATGTCGTGTAGATGAGGGAGTCTTAACGCATGCAAAAATTGCGTGGCCGAAGCGAAGTATTGCACCAGGCATCAAAACATTCGAAATGTGCAACGAGTGGATGTTTAAAGGCCCACTCATTACATAGCACTCAGTCATAATTAATCATCATCAGCGGCAAAAGCATCAACAAAGTGAACAGCTGCGTAGGTTCGAGTGTTGCCTTACGGACGTGTAGTGGGCCCTTCGCTGATTCGCAAAAGGAGTAATTATGGCGTAATGGGCACTTAACTGCACTTGCAGTAGGCATTCTAGGATAACTTGAAACGGCCACTGTTACCCTGCATAGTCTTTCGTTTCCTTACGGCACGGTTGAGGCATGCAGCGAGAACCTAAGCTAGGCTAGCAGTTGAGAAGGCGATGCGCACAGTGCTGGATTACTCTATCACGTTCTGCTCTTGAAGGCGAAGCGCTAGCGTCTTCCAAGTTTTTTGCCTGTGCTTGGGTCTTGTTGCAGTATAGGTATAAGGTAGCACAATAAGCAGCGTAATGTGCACCCCATTCTATCAGTGACGTTGCTGTTCGTCCGTTCCTATCATTGCCATGTGGTACCTTCCCAATATTGTATATCAGGAAGGGCTCTTGGCCCGCCATGGAGCTCGCCACAAGCTCTTGAGCTCTGGCGGCTTCTTTGGCCCGCTGGACGGCCCAGGGTTGGTCGTCGAGGACGGAGGTGAGCAGTGTAGTCGCCTCGCGCGTTCGGTTCGAGGCAGCGTCCCCGTCTAGTACCCCGTCTTCTTCACACTTCCATACCATTTCTTCCAGGCAAACTCTCCTCAATGCGAGGGAACTAGATAATCTTATTGTAATTTTTTTCGATGGGCAGCAAAGATGTCTAGACCTTGAGCACATTGCACCGACAGGAAGCATATTAGCATCACATTGCACCGACAGGAAGCATGTTAGCATCACAGACCTGCCGAAAAAAAAAAAAACATTGGCCAGCTACGCACCCATGGTGCGAGCACTGAGGAAACAGTGGAGCTCCGTTTCTCACCGCTTGCTGCACTATACTGTAAATGGCTGATACGCTTCATCCTCTCCCCTCTTCCTCACTCTTATTCCCTTTCTCAACTCTTGATATACTCTACTATAAATGGCTATGTTATGCTTCATCGCCCTCCTCACCTCCCTTCTATTTCCCACCCCTTGCTATACTATACTATAGAAGACAATGCTATGCCTTGCTCTCTCCCCTCCTCTTTTCACTTCTCCCTCATATCACTTTCACACACCTTGCTATACTATACTATACATGGCTATCCTACTCTTCACCCTCTCCCCTCTTCCTTCCCCTTCTCTTCACCCTCCAAATCACTTCTCCTCACCTTCACTTCACTTTCCCGCCCCTTTCTATACTACTGGCCTGGTGTGCGACCGATGGCGGCGCTGCGAACGGTGCCTGTATGACGTCATAGCGGGGATTCGCGCGCTTTCGTCTGCTACGTAGGCCCAGCGCTGTGTTGAAACCACCATTGTGGAAAATCTCAACAAAAAAGCAGTTCAATTGGCTATCTTGCGTATGGTGGCTACTGACGCTGTTCGAACAACCGTGGGTGTTTGCTTTTAACGTTCATTTAGAAATACAGCTCTTTGTTTCGTAGAACTGTGGCTCCTTGTCTCCGCGGCGAGTGCTGCACAATGGTGAAGTACTGCTCTGTGCCTCAGTGTACTTCGTCCGCTCGTGAAAAAGGCGTTAGCTTTTACAGCTAACCTAAGGACCCACAGCTGAAGGAGTGGATACTAAAGCTCAGAATGGGAAAGCGCGCCACGCCTTCATCGACCGTGTGCAGCAAGCCCTTCGCGGACAGTGACTTCTGCTGCCCACCGTACGCGCCACTCTTAGGTAGGCTTGACCGTGTTTAAGCGCCTCGCCAATACTCAAGGCGTTTATTGCACGCAGGCTATAAGCATAGGCGACTTACACCAGGTGCGGTGCCGTCCTACAATAGGCGTGCGCAGGGCTCCCGATCAGGGGAGACGAAGCTTCATCGCAGCGCCCCCCACCCTACTAAGTAAATGTATGGGGCAGATTTTGCGCCCCCCCCTCTTAGGTGATTAAGGGGGGCGGCCGCCCCCCCCTAGCCCCCCCCCCCCCCTCGTGCGCATGCCTATGCGTCCCACAACCTGCCGCGAAGGCCCCTAGACAAGGAGCCGACGGCGCGGCCTCCGAATCGCCTCGCAGGTAAGCACGCCTCGTGAGCTCAGCTGAGCGGCGCAGACAGGGTATCTGAGACTACGGCTGCATTTCGATGGTGTGCATACGTATTTTACTTATGAAGGCAAGCGCGCGCCTAGCGTACTGCTTATCATAAAGTCATAAACGAAACCTGTTGCCGCTGTTTAGTGCACAATCTCTAAAAGTTTTCATCTGAAACAGTGCGGACACTTTTTTAAAAGCTGAGCTCTTTAAGCGTTTCGCTAGGCTGCGTGGCGTGAAACTCGACCAAGCTTGCCTTTTCCACGTTAATCTCTGTGACCCTGTGCGTGGCATAATCAGCGATTAACTATTTGTTATATTGTGATACCCATGCGACGGCCCTCTGCGGTATTAATATGAACTACGACGTAATATCGTTCTCACTGAACCAACATTGCGGGACAAACTGCGATCATAGGCATCGGCAGGGGAGTGTTCAACAAGGCGGCACTTGCGCACTTGTTTGCAGGACGAGAGCTGCGACGGTGATGCGATCTCCGTTGAAGGCCTCGACCGCGCATTCAACAACGTGACCTGCCTCGTACACCACCTCGCCCTCGATGAGGCACCGCGACCTTTCACAAGCTTTATCTAAAGACTTGTAGATGCTGGAGAACGGCACGCTTACTGAAATATCGGAAGAAACACCTGAACGAATGAGTATCGTACGGCGGAAACAAGATGACGAGCGAGAACACTCACACATAGTTTCACTTTTTTACCAGCAATGCGGTCGGTGGCATCGGCGCACTCCTCGGCCATCCGGCGGATTTCTTGGCCCTGTCGATTGGGCCGCAACTAAAACAAGTTCAAGATTACACTTGAAAACATTTGTTGCAGGCGTATAGTTAACCGTCGCGAGGCTCTTCGTTCGACAAAGTTCCCACCTGAAGCAGACGATCCGCATACATGAGCAGCGGCTGCTGCAGCGCGGTTGAGAGCGGAGTCCCCGCTCTGACGTCACACGCGAGAGGGCGCCACTCCAAGATCTCCAGGCCAATAGTATACGTGGATATGCTATAATAGAAGCTGCTCGGCACATACCCACTTTCCGTGGCGCATTTCCGCCGAGTATTGCGCTGACATCAACGGCCTTACCTCCAGCCTAAACAGCTCCGCTGTATAAAAAGAGTGACAGTTTTGCTGTAAGGGCGAAGCAATGAATGCGGTAGCAAGAAATTGGAATGTCACACGAAGAACGACAAGCAGCTCGCAACTTGCAGTGCGTCCTTTTAAACTGCGGCGCGTGGAGTGACCCCTCTGCGTCCCCTGCCACGCGGTGGTGTCTGAAGCAAGGTGTGCCCGACGTTCTTTTTATTATTCGTTCCACATCGCGAGTGGATACAGAAAGAGGCCACTTTTTCGTTCGCGTCTAAAACGCAGTTTTCAAATTTGAATAAAATGTCGGAGCGTTGTGTGATAGAGAACACGATCAAGCTCCTCCGAGATCTGCGTGCCGCCAGCGGTAAATGGTGTACATAAATAGCTCGCCGTTATTATGCCGGCGGATGCATGGCGCGTGGTAGAGTTGTTTAACGCGACACGCTGCGGAGCGAGGGGTACTATTTCGAATCCCCGGTCGGGTGTTTCGGAAGTTTTTCTTCCGCTTTATTTGTCTTTGTGCCTTGACACACACACACACACATATAATTATATATATAAATACACGGTACATGATGGCGACGGCAATAAAATCCGCCGAGGGTGTCCATATAGTTGCTATTGCACTAAAAAAATTCGGCAGATCCCACGCGGTGTGGGAATCGGTTTCGTGCTAAGCAGTCAGCGAGTCCTTCTATTCTGTATTTTATGGCTTTCAGCCAAGGGTTACGAGTTGGATCGACGTGTTTTTGTAAGTGCTGTGTGTACATTGTGGATTTACCAAGCGTGTCGACAACACTGGCATTTAATGGGTAACTTACGGTGCGACGTAACGTCAGCCCTCACGTTAGAATACATGCCTCAGTATTATCGAAACTAAGTGCACTTTATGCTGCAATCATGTGAATATCGCAGGTAAGTTTCGTTAATGTATTCCTCTGGGGTCAAACAATTCATCAATATAGCCTGCTGAATCATGGGAATACCTGTAATGTTTATTAGACTGCTATAAAAACGGAGTCAACGCTGGAACGACAGACGTTAATCTGATATGACGCCTGTACCGTAGGAGTGCGTATGTAGTGTTTATTGCTTTCTTGTAAAATTAGATAGCCAGCACCACAATCACAATTGACGTTGCACCGACATTACGCCTTTATACACTGTTTTTGCAAAGCAATGTCTGGACTTGGCGTGGCTCCGTGGTAGAATACCTGATTGCCACGCAGAATGCTTGGGTTCGATTCTTGCTGGGATCCTAATATTTATTCTTTTCATTCATCGTGTCAACGCTGCCGATGTCGGTTTTTCTTAAAGCTCCCGCATGTAAATTACCAATATCCTTTCTCGCCGTTCCTGGGCAGATATAAACTGTCAATCACCTGTGGCGCATACCCGTACACCGCTGTCCGTGGTAAACGGGTACGTGCCACACGCGTCTCGAGGAAACAGTTTGACGACGTACGCGACAGGATTTTCACGGTATTCATGTCACGATGGGAGAGTCATATTCGTCAAATCATCTTACCCCTCCATGCCAATTTTGTTCTACACCAAGTTCAAGGAGGCGATCATGATAGCACCCAGACGTAGGCGGCTAGATAGATAGATAGATAGATAGAAACGCGTAAAGTATCAAAGGTTCGCAAAGAAATTATTCGCATTTAAAAACCAAATGTTTAGTTAGGCTGCCATAATGACACAGATGCGTGTATACGGTATCTGTTCCAGTGTGCATCATAAAGAAAGTAATGTGTTTAGGTGTTTATTTGACGGTAGTCGGCGACAATTTGCAATGGTGACAGTCAGGGCAAAGCACGGACTCAGAGCGCGAAGAGCCAAAGTGGACGACCCACTAGAAGGCTATAGAGAGCGCAACCCATTACTCCTCTCAAAGGCTTCGCTACAATTACCCCGGGAACGAAAAGGGAGCCGTCCGGCGACCTAACAGCTCGTCACTGTGAGTGGGTCATAGTAAGCCTTGAGGGTCTCCACGATGAATATGTCGCGCCCTCGACGGCGCATGTCCGAAGATGGTTCGATGGGTTCGATCACGTAGTTGACCGGGGATGTGCGCTCGACGACACGGTAGGGGCCTTCGTATTTCGGCAGTAGTTTTGTAGAGAGGCAGGTGCAGTGGTAGGGACCGAGAGCCATACGAGCGCTCCAGGAAGGAACGTGGACTCAGAAGTGGTGGTTCCACCGCGAATGCTCTTCTGCCGCTCTTGTTCCTGCCTTGTAAAAGTCTTGGCAAGCTCGCGACACTCTTCCGCAAGCCTGGCTGTGTCAGAAATCGGCGCACACTCAGTTGACTCCGGCTTGTATGGAAGTATCGTGTCGATGGTGTGCGACGGGTGCCTTCCGTACAATAAGAAGGGTAAAAAACCAGAAGAAGGGTGAAAAATGGAACACATCTTTTGTGTTACACTCCTACTAAACCAACTTCCATGATAGCAGGCCATACTGGAAATGAGAAGGCCACGTGGAGAGACCACGTACATACCTATGGATGAACGAGTAAGGGTTCTAGCAATAAAAATCGCCATTGTTTTTGCGAGCCATATGGCAGCACTTATCGACCTTTATGCGACCGACAAGCAAGTACGCATAAAACTGGCAGTACAAGACTTCCAAGTGCTTCTGGTCTGCCCTCTCTAATCTCTACTTACCTGCCAAAGAAACTGACGTAATCCAGAACTCTTCAAGAATTCAATTCCCAATGCGCCTTAAGCGCGTATCCCGTTTCTTCCCTTGGTCTGCTGGATTTAAAAAAGAGAGTTCCCGTGTGTTTCTTGCCTTTTCTCTCTTTTTCTTCTCATTCGGTGTTTTTCTGTGAGTTTTTATTTATGGTAATGACTGCTCCGCTCATTGCTACTTTGTTCAAGTTTTTGTTTGTTATTTTTTTTACCAGGCACGCGCCTTCCACTACATATCCTTAAATTTGTATTTTTGCCCCAAAGGAAGCTTTATTTCATGCGTCTAGCTTTACTTCCGGAGTTTCAAAAGAATGAGTCATCCCCCATCGTGCTTACAATTCCGCCAGAAAAAGTAAGGCAAGAAAGAGAGAGAGAGAGAGAGAGAGTGTGTGTGTGTGTGTGTGTGTGTGTGTGTGTGTGTGTGTGTGTGTGTGTGTGTGTGTGTGTGTGTGTGTGTGTGTGTGTGTGTGTGTGTGTGTGTGTGTGTGTGTTTGTGTGTGTGACGCTAAGAAATATTGGGTTGCAATTTTAACAGCGAGGCTGCTGTAGCTCGCCGTAGTTTGCGCGGTGTCACCAGAACAGTGCTGAAGTGGATATGCGCCATAGGAATTGGGCAAGCCCCACTAGTGTGTACAACAGGTGCGAGTGTCAAAAGAAAACGGTCACTTGAATAAAGAGAGAAAGAAAGGAAGAGAGAAAGAGAGAGATAGAGAAAGGAAAAGATGGAAAAGAAAGAGGACGAACAAAAAAATTCGGCAGATCCCACGCATTGTGGGAATCGATGTAATGCGTAGCAGCCAGCAAAGAGCTGCATACATCGCCTTGTTTGTCTTTGAGCCAAATGAAATCATGTATGCCATGGCATCTAGTCCACCATATATCGCATGGTTGCCATGCAGGCATGCATGCACAATCTAGTGTACACCATGCCAATGAAACGCATATTCTGGTATATAAATGCATGACCTGTCGCTTATGTTCTTCACGCACTCGTGTCATGCCATACCAATTTTGGTATATATCACGTTAACAAAACGGCCGGAAGCGCACCATGACAGTGGCATGTAAATCATACCGTATATGACATGCACAACATATGATTCGCATGTTAAGACCTCTCATTTATGTTCGTCATACAGTCACATCGCGCAATACCAATTTGGGTGTATATCAAAGGAGCGAAATGGCCGCGAGTGCACCATGAGTAGAGCATGTAAATCATGCCATACATGACATGCATATTATCGTTTTTCATGTTACCACATGTCACTAATGTTCATCATACAGTCATATCGCGCAATACCAGTTTTGGTGTATATCAAGCTATCGAAACGGCCGCGAATGCACCATGAGCGTGGCATGTAAGTCATGACATACATGGCATGCATTTCATACTTTTCATGTTGCCACCTGTTATTCATGTTCTTCATACAGTCACATCGCGCAATACGAATTTTGGTGTATACCAAGCTAGCGAAACGGCCGGGAATGCACCATGAGCGCGGCATGTAAAGCATGACATACATAACCTGCATGTCATGATTTCCATGTTACCACCTCTCATTTACGTTCGTCATGCAGTCGTCGCGCAATACCAATTTAGGTGTATGTCAAGCAAGCGAAACTGCACGAATGCGTCATGAGCATGACATGTAAATCATGTCGTGCATGTCATGCATGTCATGATTTTCATGTTACCACGTCTCATTTACCTTCGTTATATAGTCGCTTCGCGCAATACCAATTTTGGTTACATCAAGCTAGCGAAGCGGCCGCGAATGCATCATGAGCGTGGCAATTAAATCATGACATACATGACATGCATGTCATGGTTTTCATCTTACCAACTGTTATTCATGTTCTTCATACAGTCACACCGCGCAATACCAATTTCGGTGTATATCAATCTAGTGAAACGGCCGCTAGCGCATCATGAGCGTGGCATGTAAATCAGGTCGTACATGACTTGCATGTCATGATTATCATGTTATCACGTCTCACTTACGTTCGTTATACAGTCGTGTCGCGTAACACCAATTTTGGTGCATATCACGCAAGCGAAACGGACGCGAATGCACCACGAGCGTGGCACGTAAATCATGACATACATGTCATGGATGTCATGGTTTTCATGCTACCACCTGTTATTCATGTTCTTCATAAAGTCACATCGCACAATACCAATTTCGGTGTATATCAATCTAGCTAAACGGCCGCGAGTGCGCCATGAGCGTGGCATGTAAATCATGTCATACATGACATGTATATCATGATTTTCATGTTACCACGTGTCAGTTATGTTCATCATACAGAAATGTCTCGTCATACCAGTTTTCGTATGTATTCCTTCATTTAAACGGCCGCGAGCGCCCCGAGACCATGTCATGCAAATCATGCTGCACATGACATGCGCGTCATGATTTGCATGTTAGGACCTGTCATTATGTTCGTCATGAACTCTTGTCACGCCGTACCAATTTTGGTATATATGAAATTAACGGAACGGCCGCAAGAGCCCAAAGGCCGTGGAATGTAAATCATGCTGTTCATGACATGCGTGTCATGATTTTCATGATATGACCTGTTATTTATGTTCGCAATAAGGCCATGTTACGACACACCAATTTTAATATACATCCGATTAACGAAACGGCCAGGAGAGCACAAAGTCGTAGGCGGCTAGATAGATAGATAGATAGATAGATAGATAGATAGATACGCTCAAAATCGCAGAAGTTCGCTAAGAAATGCTTCGCATTTAAAAACCAGCTTCCCCCTTTTTGAAATGACGGTTCTGCACTCCCTTCTGTTTTCACGAGATATGAGCCCAGCGTAACTGATCCGTGCGGTCTTATGTTCTGCCAGAAACTTGGAGCCCGCTGACTACAATGGACTCGAGATGGGGGCAATCGATGCTGCCGAAGTGCCGCGAACTCTAATGTGGATGTACACCTGGCATCTCCGCTCACAGTTTCCTATATGAGCCCCACACGGGATGGTTACGAAAGCTATACGTAAGATAACCCGTAGTGGGGATGGCATGAATGCGTTTGCGTTCTTACAAGGGTTTTCTTTTGGGAAACGCCAGAGAAGCTTCCGCGTATGCTGTAGAACTTTGGATCCTCGTGTTTTTGAGCGCACACATCAAACTTTGTTCAGGAATTCTTGCGTGCATTTGTAAATACCAAAAAAAAAGTCACAGTTTCGCCGCAACGGCGAAGCAAAGAATGCGACAGCAACATATTGGAATGTAATGCGAAGAACGAAAAGCAGCTCCAAATTTCCAGCGCGTCGCTCAAGAGCAAAGGATGCACGAAAAGAACACACACAGGACGAGCGCGAACTATCGTGCGTCACAGCTCGACACTTGAAGCGCACTGCTCAAACATAAAGCAGGACGCACGAAACGAATGAACAGGTACACGCAGGACAAGCGCGAACTGTCACAATTGTTGCTTATTTCTGTTTGAACAGCGCGCTCCTTTCGCAAATGCGGCCGCTGCAGCGAGCTAAGTGGCCTTCGTACGCTCTGACTTCAGCGCAGACATCGCGGGGAAAGCACAAACGTACAACCCCCCCCCCCCCGCCCGCCCCTATTTTCTTCGAGATAAGCGCACGATGGCGACCACGCCCTGTAGGCCGAAGAGGAACGGCGTTCCGCGGCAGCTACTACCGCACGAGCAGACAGCGGAAGCGCAAGGTTCTCCCTGCGCAAATATCGCGCTCCTTGCGCCATCTCGCTGGTAATGAAGAAGCGCTTATAAGCGCCTGCCGTCTCTGAGTACTGCGGTAAAGGGTGTGTATATAACGCTCGCCGTTAGCTACCTCAAGGATCTGCCTTTAGTGGCCTAGTGGTTAGCGCCTCGCGCTGCGGACTGAGAGGTCGCTGGTTCGATTCCACGCTTCAGAAGCTTTTTTTCGGAATTATTTTTCTTTGCGACTTTTATGTATATATACATATACATACTTATACATGTACGCAGCATGACGGCGGTGACAGCGGCAGTAAAAACCAGCCGAGCCTGTCCATATATAAAAGTAATGTTTATCGCTCCGAATGCGCGGGTTCTTATCTCTGTGAAGCTATAGCCGTTGTAATATCGCCAGACTCGTGCTGAAAGTACGAGTCGGGCGATATTTCGAAGGTTCTACGTGATATGATGTGACACCTTTTTGTTTCGAATGTTCAGCCGCCGCAGTGGTCCAGTGGTTATAGTTCTCGGCTGCTGACTCGAAGGTCGCGGGAGCAAATTTCAGCCGCGGCTAACGCGTTTCAATGGAAGCAAATTGCTAATGGCCGTGTACTTATATTTAGGTGCATGTTAAAGGGACACTAAAGAGAAACAACGAATTGGTTTAGATTGATAAAGTGTGTTCGGAGAACTATTGTGTAGTTTATTTCACAACCATAGGTTTATTATTAGATTAGAAAACCAAGTTCAAAGTTTCATTTTTAAATTTCGCGCCGAACTTTGTAATTCGTGACGTAAAAGATTTCAAAGAGCATTTAACGTATTTTGGCGCCACTGGCTCAATGAAATTTCCACAAACTCGTTATGTCAAGTCTCTGGCCCCCTCGGAGGACAATGTATTTCGATTTAACCGAAGGAACCACGTAGGCCCAAGCAGGCGCCGTCGAAAATATGTGACGTCACGGCAAGTGGTGCAGGAAGTTCCAAGGTGGCGTCGCCACCTGTATTTTCTTCTTGCGCGTTTTCTCGCTTATTTAGCGTCTTCTCGCAGCAAGCGTGGTGTTTTTGGTGTCGTCGAAGACTACTTTACCTATGCGAGAAAAATCGTTTTGCTCTTTAGTGTCCCTTTAAAAAAAAAACAGGCGGTGGAAATTTACAGAGCCCTCTGCTACGGCGTCTCCCTTAATGATACCGTGGTTTTGGGATGCAATATTCCAAAAATTATTATTTCGATTGTTCCGCTCGCGCTATTAATCGGGCCTTTCAGTTTATTTCTTGCGGCTTAACGGTGTATAAAAAGTGCATTGCCATAGATATTCGTCTGTTTCTCTAATTCTATTGATGCAAAGGCGAAAGAAGTCGTTTTGCTTTTATAGTTTGGCTCAAGACACAAACAACTGAAAGTGTACGCACGAAGTGTCAAGCACGCTGGAAGTGTGCACGCTGGAAGAACTGGAAGTGTCAAGCACGCGAAGAGTTATGCGAAACTTTCTGGTAACAGTCAGCCATTTGGTCTTCCTGGAAACTGCGCACACAACAGATTCTAATTTTGACTGCGCAAGAAATTGAAATATGTTTTATTGCGGCAAAAAGGAAGGCATCAGAAGTCAAGCGTGGGGATATTTTGGCATTGCTCTTCGTCTTGAATCAAGAAGGTGTGACTGGACAGCATGCGGTTTTTCCGGCGTGGAACTTCCCGATTGCAAAGAAAACTCCGATGCACGACTGGTAAAAGATTATGTTATAAGCATTCCTCTCCCAACAATGTGTATGCGAGAAAGCTTATATTCTTCAACATAAAAGACTGTAACGACTGACTAAAGAGTTACGTAGGTGCCACACAATTCATATATCGAAGTTGCGAAAACATTTCTTGATATAGCTAGCTCAAGGTACTGATGAGGCCTAACATTGTGGAACACCTTTGCGGGACCTAATGAAGTTGTTGCACTTTCTCAAACAGTCACATCTTGCTCATATCACGTTACCTGTATCTTGCAGAGAAAGCTTTCTGTCGTAATGCAATCTATTTGAATTCTTTTAGCGTTTTCGTACAGAGGTCCACTGTTTCCAGAAACGCCTATCGGCTCTGTACGGCCAGACATTTTGTCGAAGTGCTTGGTGATTTCCCGTGCACGCGAAGAAAGGAGCAAGACAGCTGAAGTAGTGGCGCAACGTAAATTATAAATGATGGTTGTTTGTTTGAGCAGACGTATCAAACTTGGTCTGTTAATAGGCCTAGGGCCCGACCGTAAAATGCGGTATCCGGATCGTACCGTCTAAAAGCACATCGTTGCCACGTGAAATATTTTCTCGCAAAAGCCGGAGCAACAAAAGGCCCGAGATCGCTAGAATGATAGATGAGATAGCTAGATAGATTGAGACGATAGATAGATAGATAGATAGATATAAGATAGATAGATAGTAGATAGATAGAGATATGATAGTATTAGAAGTAGATAGGATAGATAGATAGATAGATAGATAGACAGGACAGATAGATAGATAGATAGATAGATAGATAGATAGATAGATAGATAGATAGATAGATAGATAGATAGATAGATAGATAGATAGATAGATAGATTAGATAGATAGATAGATAGATTAGATAGATAGATAGGATAGATAGATAGATAGATAGATAGATAGATAGTCTTCCACTGCGATTTAATTGTCTTAGAACGACAAGTACCCTTGCAAAACCGTCCCTTGAGACATTGTCATCGACCTGTGGAAATCTCTTCGAGTCCCCGTATGCTTGCGTGCTTTTATCTAACTCAGTCCTATTGAGTTCACGCACAGACAGTCGGAGGGGACGAAGAAAAAGGCATATACACGATCTAAGTCCATTTACTTGCTCGTGCAGATTCTATTTCTGACAAAAATGCAAGAGCTCGATGATCAACGGCAGCACCACAAAGCGCTGAAGTGGCTGTGTGGTTTCGCATTTACCTTTCATCGTCCCTCGTAAGTTCATTGCCCTTGTGTTTCTCTTTCCTAACCTTCACGGGTGACTGGAATAGCTTATAGTAGGAGACTCACCCTTGCGAGAACCGTCGCCGTTAATCCTAATTGCTTGCGGACAACAACGCTAAGTAGGGATCTGTGTAGCACTTTGTCTTGCTATAGCCTTTACACCTCGTGCGCTGGAGTCTTCGACCTGCCACCCGCGTCACTAATCATCCACTCCTGACACACGAATATGCGCCTCTCCACGTCACCCTTCGTCCCGAGGGAATGGAGGCATCATGTCTTCTCCTTCCGATCTCCCTCCTAGGCTGGCGAGCGGAGTGCCTGCTATCCTCGGTCTTCCTCCTGCGATAGGCTACGTCAGCTAAATACAAAAACTTCGTCGCTGCGTACTTACCGCTCAACCTCTGTCGCGCAACTCCTTGAAAATTTTCACGCATGCCGCATACACCGGCCAGTGGTGTGTGCTTTAATAAGAGGACATTGCGGTTGCTTGTGTATTGTGCGTCACCTTCGCTTTGTATTCGCTAATCTTGGAAACATTTTTCGACAGCGTTAGAATTGGAGCCGCTAAATAAATTAAAAATGAAACAGTGAGTGCCCGTTGGGAATTTTTCTGTCATTGTCCTCACTCCGTTGCAGGGACATTCCCGATAATAGCTTTTATATGAGGTAAAATGTGTTCTCTCAAACTGAACCTTGCAGCTTTGTTCATATCACCGAATCTAAACACCAATATTTTTATACGTACATTGACAGGTACTAGAATACGAAAATTATTTAATTCTAATTTTACACGTACACTTGTGTACAACCATACCAATCTAAACAAACCAATGACGAAACATGACGGCCTGTTAACAACAAAGTACTCTAGCTAGGTCTCGCACTATTAGAGGTAAACTCCAGGCACTCACCAGACCAGGGTAGCTGACGCTGGCTCATCCCACCGAGCTGCCATCCACTGGTGTGATTGTATTCCCCCTCCAAATGTGTAGGGTAGGAAACTGGACGCATTGTCTAGTTAACCTCCCTGCCTTTCCTACATTCCTTCTCTCTCTCTCTCTCTCTCGTGGTTACGTGGCCGGTAGAAACACGAGTGGGCATCGTGCCCGGGGCAGTCAGCAAAAAAGGTTGATGGAAGAAAATGCTTTATGTACGAGTATTTACATGAGTCCGATCTCAGTGAACAGGCGCCAGCGCTCTTTAGAGTGCCGGATTAAATGACATGGTTGGGGTCCACCCCCTCTTCTTCCTCTCCGCGCGGTGGCCAGGGCCCCACCAATCCTGTAGCACTGGCAGGTGCATAATGAAGAGCACACCTGCGCTTCAAAAGTCAATGTCCAGTTGACGACGTAGGGCGTAGAGGTTGAAGAATGACACCTCGAAAGACCCTTCTCAGGGAATCGGCGGCTCAATGAGCCACTTCGTCGCACCTGGACGGGATAAGGCCAGACTGGTGACAAGACCTGCACGGCGTCACAGAGGAGACACTGGATGTGGGCGGAGCGCTTTTGTTTTTCCCTTCCATCCCGCTCAGGAATGTTGTTCTCAGTCGTTGAGAAGCGTGGAAGAACGACGACTGGCGTCGGTGGTTGGGGCCGGCAAGGCAATGGCACAACAGCGTTGAGGAGCAGGTCAAGAGAAAATTTTTAAAACCAGGTATTCACGAAGTTGAACACACTGAAGCCGAATCCAAATGAAGACGACGCATTCACTAGCCAGGTGCGACGCAGTATTTCACATAGACAGCGGTTAACGCGTGTACCCGATGTTCTGGGATGACAAGCAGCGAAATTACACAAGCTGGTCCTGCACTGAAAAATCTGACATCTCAGTGTGAAAGATTACAAGGAATCGGTCGGTTTCAATAGTCGTCTAAATAGCACAATCAGTCGAAATGGACAGTAAAAAAGGCATCAGTACTCTTAGAAGAGATGGCAGAGACAATATATTTTAACACGTTTTCATCAAATAACGATGTCATTGCAATAAATCAAAGTATGGAGACCAGGCATGTGCGCAGCAAATGCCGAAAAAGTAAAAACAAAAAAGATGGCTGATCCCTCTGTCATAGGAGTCGGTATAACACGAAAGTGAAACGTGTCGTCACAGAAGTAGTTTATTGTTTATAGTGCATTGGTGTATGAGAGCTCGTACAATGTCTACTGTTGCATGGCAGATATAGCACCGCTTTATGTGGACGCACTCACGTTGACGCCTAGTGGCACATCTCTGTACCGACCACTAACGCCAATGATCATGATTTAACCCTTGCAGTAGCTGAAGTTGTATGGTGAATTCCGCGCAAAGATACCATCACAAGAACATAATAAACACCAATACTCGATATGCACTCCTTTAAAGCGTCGTGCAACGCGAAGAGAAACGCTACGCGCATCGTTTCTTCCCTCTAGCCTTGTTGTTAATTCTCACCCTGGTGATATGTGCCAAATTATACAACCGTAAGTCACGTATTAAATGCGAAGCATTTCTTAGCGAACTTCTGCGAGTTTGAGCGTATCTATCTATCTATCTATCTATCTATCTATCTATCTATCTATCTATCTATCTATCTATCTATCTATCTATCTATCTATCTATCTATCTATCTATCTATCTAGCCGCCTACGACTTTGTGCTCTCCTGGCCGTTTCGTTAATCGGATGTATACCAAAATTGGTATGGAATAACATGACCGTATTACGAACATAAATGACAGGTCATAACATGAAAATCATGACATGCATGTCATGAACACCATGATTTATGTTCCACGGCCTTGGGGCTCTTGCGGCCATTCCGTTAATTTCATATATACCAAAACTGGTATGACGTGACAAGAGTTCATGTGCGGCATGATTTACATGACATGGCCTCGGGGCGCTCGCGGCCGTTTAAATGAATGGATATATACGAAAACTGGTATGACGAGACATTTCGACATGACGAACATAACTGACACGTGGTAACATGAAAAATTACACCATCTCCCGCTAAAGACGACCATGAGGCGATGCGAAGCCGGAGCACTTGCACGATCGCGTTCCGTTGGCATTCGTTGGGCATGCTACCGACCTCGCGTCGTGGAACGTGAAGAGGGACGCTACGCGCGTCGTATCTCCCATCTAGCCTGGCCGTTAATTCTCACAGGGCGAGCGGGGAACGCGGTCGACAGGCGGGCGAGAGGGGGGCAGCGTAGGAGAGGAGAGAGAAGGGGAGGGGACGCGCATGCGCTCGAGCTCATCGCGGCGTTGCGCAGGAGAGAATTTCGGCATGTCTAGCCCGCGTTTCAGAGGAAGAGTGGAAAGGGGGAGGGGAGAAAGAGAGAGTAGAGGGGAGGGGAGAGGGGAAGTGGAAAGAGGGAGAGTGGAGAGGGAAAATGGAGATGGGAAGGGGAGAGGGTGAGTGGAGAGGAGGTGTGTGGAGAGGGTATGCGCATGCGCAGTAAGGGTGGTCACGCCGCAGACCACCACCACCGGATTGAGCTCGGCCTTAAGATACTTCGCATCTAAAATCATGACACGCGTGTCATGCACGTCATGATTTACATGCCACGCTGATGACGCACTCGTGGCCGTTTCGCTAGGTTGATATACACCGAAATTGGTATTGCGCGACGTGACTGTATGAAGAACATGAATAACAGGTGGTAACATGAAAAGCATGATATGAATGTCATGTGCGTCATGATTTACATGCCACCCTCGTGGTGCATTCGCGGCCGTTTCGCTGGCTTGATCTACACCAAAATTGGTATTGCGCGACGCGACTGTATGACGAACGTAAATTAGAGGTGGTAACATGAAAATCATGACATGCGTGTCATGTACGACATGATATACATGGCACGCTCATGGTGCACTCGCGGTCGTTTCGCTAGATTGATATGCGTCAAAATTGGTGTTGCGCGATGTAACTGTATCAAGAACATGAATAACAGATGGTAACATGAAAACCATGGCATGAATGTCATGATTTACATGCCACGCTCATGGTGCATTCGCGGACGTTTCACTAGCTTGATATACGCCAAAATTTGTATTGCGCGACGCGCCTGTATGACGAACATATATGACAGGTGGTAACTTGAAAATTATGATATGCATATCATTTACGGCATGATTTAAATGCCACGCTCATTGTTCAATCGCGGCCGTTTCGCTGGCTTGATATACATCAAAATTGGCATTTCGTGACACGAATGTATGGCGAACACAAATGAGAGGTGGTAACATGAAAACCATGACATGCATCTCACGTATGGCATGATTTACATGCCACGCTCATGGTGGACTCGCGGCCATTTCGCTCGTTTGATATACACCAAAGTTTGTATTGTGGGAGGGACTGTATGACGAAACTAAATGACAGGTCCTAACATGCGAATTATGTTATGCATGTCATGTACGGTGTTATTTACATGACACTGTTATGGTGCGCTTCCGGCCGTTTAGATAACTGGATATATACCAAAATTGGTATGGCAGGACAGGAGTGCGTGATGAACATAAATGACCGGTCATGCAGTGTATGTACCAGGATATACGTTTCATTGGCATGGTATATACCATATTGTGCATGCACGCGTGCATGGCAAACATGCGATATATGGGTGAACTAGATGCCATGGCATGAATGATTTCATTTGGCTCAAAAATAAACAAAGCGATGTGTGCAGCTCTTTGCTGGCTGCTTCGCATTACATCGATTCCCACAGTGCGTGGGATCTGCCGGATTTTTTTTTTTTAGAAAACGAATTTTAAAATTGGTAGCTGATTCCGGAATCACGCCTGTTAACACGGGCCACCCTGTTTATGTGACGTAACGTGCCTACTGTTTTCCGAACCCGCCTCGCCCAGCAAATTGTTGCAGCGCGCGCTTTCTGCTACGAGGCGGCGACGACGCGAGCAAAGTTGTTCGGCTTTGTTAGCTGCATTGCATGTTAGCCGTCGGTGACATCGGGTCTTACAGTAAGCACGCGCAATATTGAGCAACGAGGAGATCGATACGGGACACGTCAGCTATTTCACGCGCCTGCGGGTCGAAATCAAAAGACGATGCTTTTGTGCTCATATAGTAGCTGCAATCATCGCTGAACTAGTCACTGGTAAGTTGAGACGGGTTGCAACAGCTTGATTCAGCGTCGTATGACATCACAGCTTGCTTTTCGCGTGATAGATGAAGCGCGTGTGTATGTCTACAACCCAGCGAGCCGTGGCGGCGTGTAGTGTCCTTCGTGACGTCATCGCATACCCAGCATGGCGCAGCTCAGCTCCCTGTTTCGGTTTCGACTCATCGTTTATTGCTTAATTAAAATTATTGACCAGTCTCTCAGCAAAATGAACCACCCTTGCTTTTACAGGACTGTTATTACTATTTGAAAACAACATTATCTCAATATGGTCGAAAATGCACCGGAGTTCCCCTTTAAAGCTCTGTCGAAATTACACTTCTATTGGAAACGCGCCGAATGGGACGGTCACAGCAACGGCGCGTTTTTTTTTTTCCGAGCATGCATGGTGGCACACATGTCACCGGCCCGTTATTAAGGTGACGCTCATATCATCCATCCATCCGTCTAAGAGCACTGCGAGAGGGAAGTGTGAAAGATAAAAAGAGCATTGATGTAGTCCCCGTTATGTATTTGGCGGTAGCTCAGTGGGCTACGTCCGACAGTCATATTCGCGGACCGAGAGGTCATGGGTTCGACTCCTGTCAATGGAACTATTTCTTTGCCATCTGATGGCGTTCATTTTGCTGACGTATTTCCGTGACGGAAATACGTCATGAAATTCTTGGTAGACGTTGGCATAAAACGCTTTGGTGTTAAAAGCGAAGCAGGAGATTACGATTGACCTGAGAAGAGCGTGAAGTCGTGAGCAAATAAGCTTACAGGCGATGTAATATTTGATCAGCAAGCACAAAAGTGCCGTCAACTCACCGCGTCTAGGAAAGTACAGAAGGGTGATTCCACGAGAGATCGAACATGCCTGTCCGGTCGCAATTTTTGTTTTGCCTGGATTTTTTATATGTTATGTGGGCACATTCAACGTGCACGGAACTGAAAATTTTATTTCCAAGAAACGCTCCCAGCGCGCCAAAAAAATATTTGAAGGTGGCGGCGCGGGCCTCCTGTTTTTGCTCACTGCAATGTTTTCGGATTTCACGGCCGAATTTAGCGCGAACTATAAGTGTTGTGTCGAAAATTTTTTTCTGGTTTTAACACGCATTACTGTGAATTACATCCATGCTTTTTTTATGCCGTCCTCAAAAAGAAGAAAATGTGAAAAAATGGCAAACACGGCCGAACTCAGAAAAGGGTCCTAAGTTTGAGGCGCCGTGGCGCCTTTGCTATTTCAAACAGAAACTTGAAAACAGTGTCAACTATAGACAAGGGCCTTTCCAACATTTGTACGGAAGATCATTTTCCTACGGGCAGCGCAAAAAAAGAAAAAAATAGTTAAAGAAGCGAGTTTTTTCAAAAACGTACATTTTCAGAAAATATAAAAAAAACTCCGGTCTCAATTTTGACGACAATTTTTTATCGAAGAGCCCTTATGTCAGTGAACACACGGTTTTAATATCATATGTCCTCATTTGCTTTGTTTACGAGATATAACTGGCCAAAATGACACTTGCTGTGTGTGCTCACTTCAGTGCGACTGATGGTTGTCATCAGCTTGCAATGTGCGTAAATCTCTGTTTTAATTATTCTGCTGCAGCAAAACCTTGCTCTGGTGGCTCTTCGTGAAGAAAAATGTGTTCTCAGATTTTATTTGCTTCTAGCGTGTGCAAAAGTGGGCTGCTGCCGCCCTTTAAAGGGTGATTCCACGAGAGATCGAACATGCCTGTCCGGTCGATATTTTTGTTTTGCCTGGGTTTTTTATATGTTATGTGGGCACATTCAATGTGCACGGAACCGAAAATTTTATTTCCAAGAAACGCTCACAGCGCGCCAAAAAAATATTTGAAGATGGCGGCGCGGACCTCCAGTTTTTCTTCACTGCAATGTTTTCGGATTTCACGGCCGAATTTAACGCGAACTATTAATCATGTGTCGAAAATTTTTTGTTGGTTTTAATAGGCATTACTGTGAATTACATCCATGTTTTTTATGCCGTCCTCAAAAATAAAAAAAAATGTGAAAAAAATGGCAAGCCCGGTCCAAATCAACAAAGTTTGCTAAGTTTGATGCGTCTTGGCGCCTTTCCTATTTCACACAGAAACTTCAAAACAGTGTCAAGTATTTCAAGGAGCCTTTGCAACATTTATGCGGAAGATCGTTTTCCTACAGGCAGCGCAAAATAAGAAGAAAATAGTTATAAAAGCGAGATTTTTGCAAAAAAGTACACTTTCAAAAAAAGAACTGAGGCCTCAATTTTGACATTTTTTTGTCGAAGAGCGCTTATGTCAGTGAAAACACCATGTTAATATGTATGTCCTCATTTTCTTTGTTCACGAGATTTAAGGGGCCAAAATTACCCTTGCTGTGTGTGCTCACTTCAGTGCGATTGATAGTTGGCATCAGCTTACACTGCACGTAAATCTAGTTTTCATTATTTTCCTGCAGTAAAACTTTGCTCTGATGTCCTGTCGTCAAGAAAAATGTATTCTCAAAGTTTAATTATGTCTAGCATGTGCGGGGGTGGGCTGCTGCCGCTCTCTAAAGGCCTAACGCGTACGCAGTTTGCAGCTTACAACCTCAATTTACCCGCCAGTATTCGCTAATCAAAAGCATGCGAGACACCGCGAACACATGGTTTAGGTCACTTTGTCAAAACTCTCCTTGCACACAGAATAAAGCATCTGTATGCAGCGAAGGCCAACTTAATCTGTAACTAAATGCCACAATCAGCAGGCGCGCTGTTATGCTGTTGTTTTCTCACTGCCTGCTTGCTTCCCTTCCATTACGTGCATTGTACGCTGTAACCATCTTCCCCATTCGACGCACACTGTGCCTAAACAACATTTGTAAAACGTTAGCTCAATGATTTCCGAGCCGTTTATTTCACTTCCTGCTATCGCATGTTTTCGGCGTCGCAGATAACGTTTTTCTGTATCATCTCGACCTTTACCGCAGCGTTTCAACAGCCAGAAAACGTGAGGTGCGGCATGATTAAGCCATGAGTGGCCGAAGCTGCCCAATTTATTATGTTTTGTTGCCACTTTACTAAAGCGCTTTCCCACGTCGAGGACAGCAGAGGTCATTGGTGGCGCCATGCAGACGGACATTACCCTTAGTTTTGACAATGAGTGTGGCCTACAAATTGATTATTACAGCCCAAAGTGGTTAGACACCCTTAGTCATAAAATGTTAAACCGTGAGCAGTTCTGGAAAGACATTCATGAAAGCTGCGCAAATGTGAGATAATTTGTGCGGCGCCGTTCAGTATAAACCTTTCGGCTTGCTCTAGGTCTAGCTGTTCACTACACGCGATGTGCGCGGCCCATGACTACGTCCGATTGTTCTGTGCCGATTATTTACGCGTTCACAAAAAGAAGATTGCTGAGGAAAACGTTTTCGTTGCGCAAATTTTTTTTTCTTTGCTCTTTTTGTTGTTGCCTACCTCAAAAGCTACTGTCATAGGCTGAGGATCTTCGCCACACCTGGGAAGTCTGCTTGAATTGCTTTACGCTCCCCAAGGGAAACCTGTCTACATCTAACCGCGATGAGGTAGACCAGGCATTCCTTCAAGAAGAAGAAGCGATTGATATCTTGAACAGGCGCGCCCATCTTTACTGTGATGATTGTAGGCGATGGTTGTAAGCTGCAAACTGTTTACACGTTAGCCATTTAGAGGGCGGCAGCAGCCCTCTTTTGCACACGCTAGAACCAAATAAAATCTGAGAACACATTTTTCTTGACGAAAAGCCACCAGAGCAAGGTTTGCCTGCAGCAGAGTAATTAAAACTGAGATTTACGCACAACGCAAGCTGATGACAACCATCCGTCGCACTGACGTGAGCACACACAGCAAGGGTCATTTTGGCCAGCTATATCTCGTAAAGAAAGCAAATCGAGGACATATGATATTAAAAACCGGTGTTTCACTGACATAAGGGCTCTTCGATAAAAAATTGTCGTCAAAATGAGACCGGAGTTTTTTTTATATTATTTTTTGAAAATGTACATTTTTTTGAAAAATCTCGCTTCTTTAACTATTTTTTTCTTTTTTTGCGCTGCCCGTAGGAAAATGATCTTCCGTATAACTGTTGCAGAAGTCCCTGTTGCGATAGGTGACATTGTTTTCCAAGTTCTGTTGAAGTAGCAAAGCGCCAAGGCCCTCAAACTTAGGACCCTTTTTGATTTCGGCCGTGTTTGGCCATTATTTCACGTTTCCTTCTGTTTGAGGGACGGCATAAAAAAAGCATGGATGTAATTCACAGTAATGCGTAGTAAAACAGAAAAAAAAGTTTTCGACACAACATTTATAGTTCGCGCTAAATTCGGCCGTGAAATCCGAAAACATTGCAAGTGAGCACAAAACAGGAGGCCCGTGCCGCCACCTTCAATATTATTTTTGGCGCGCTGGGAGCGTTTCTTGGAATAAAATTTTCAGTTCCGTGCACTTTGAGTGTGCCCACATAACATATAAAAAACCCAGGCAAAACAAAAATTGCGACCGGACAGGCATGTTCGATCTCTCGTGGAATCACCCAGAAGAGAAGAATCGCGCCAGACGTCACAACATGTGAATTGCGCAACGAGCGGGTGTTTTAAGACGAACTCATAAAAAAGCGGTCAGACACATTTAATCATCGTAATCCGTAGAAGCAACAAACTGAGCAGCTGCGTAGTTTCTTGCGTTGCCTTACGGGCGCGTAGTGGCCCCTTCGCTGATTCGTAAAAGGAAGAATTATGGTGTAGTGGGCACTTCGCAACTGTACTTGCAGCTGTAGGCATTCTAGGATAGTTTGAAACTGCCAATGTTACGCTCACAGTCGTTCGTTTCCCTACGGCACGGTATGCACCGAGAACCGAAGCCATGCTAGCAATAGAAGGCGATGGCACGGGGTCCGATTACGCTATAGCGTTCTACTCTTGAAGGCGAAGCTCAAGCGTCCTCCAAGTGATTGTTCTTGTTTTGTTTCGTTTTTTTGTCCTGTTGGTATTATTCTATATCTGACGCATGCTAAAATTTTTGTTCTCTTTTTCTGCGCATAAGTGTGCAGCCTTAGACCGCTGCCCGTCCTTTACACTTTTCTTAGCCTAAACGTTCACACTAAATATTGTGTGATTACGTGGTCTTATCATAGCAACCATGGTTATTCTGACTGGTTCGTTTGTCGCTGCGCAGCAAAATAATCATACTTTAAACACTGAAACTTCAAATGAGCCCACGTATACAGGTTGCTGTTATCTTCATTTGCAGAGAAAACAAAAAGACTTCTCCAGCACAAGTAACTTACAAATTTCTATCACCTCGCCTT
The DNA here is from genome assembly GCF_013339695.2 of Rhipicephalus sanguineus. Classification (NCBI taxonomy): domain Eukaryota; kingdom Metazoa; phylum Arthropoda; class Arachnida; order Ixodida; family Ixodidae; genus Rhipicephalus; species Rhipicephalus sanguineus. Next base: position 100,595,961 of record NC_051178.1, read on the forward strand.
TTACTATGGTTCGGCTGCTTCGCATAATTACAACGCCGGAGCCGTTTTTAATTGCGTTCGCTCGAAGTCCATAGCTCGCGGGCACTGCCGTCATTATCATCTCGCATTAGGGACATCGTTTTCCTACTTGCTCTTTCAAAAGCACCCACGTTCTACCCAACGTGCATAACATACTTCCTCGTGAATTCAGCTTGATGTTTATTAAAAATCCATCACGGAACGACGCTCACGATTAACGCAAATCTCGTTTTTATTCCGCTTTTAAATAAGGTACTTAGGGAAGAAATAAAGCATTTTTTTGTCTTTGTATCACAGAAACGAATATATATATTCTTTATTGCAACTAAAGTTCGTTGAATGTGAATATACGAGCTTGTCGACAAAGGGGCCAGTTTTGAATATTGACGGTGCGTTCTGCTTGCTCCAATGCCTATGCGCACGCAAAAGCCTCATTCGCTGATAACGACGCACGCAGCTTTACATATGCTGGCACGAGGCAGTTAGGAGGTCGTTGTTATGGATGAATAGCGTGCTTTTTTTATAAATGCGGGCAGAAAAGTGGAAAATGTCGTTACAGTTATGTAGTAAGAATAGGCATAATAAAGTTATTGTGCAAGCAATACTTTACTTTTAAATACATGAACACAGCTAGTGCAGAATTGGACTCTTCATAGCGGGTACACGCAAAACAGCGCAAAATTAACAAACATTAAGAAAGAGCGGACGCAACACGAGCTTCGCTTGTTGATTAGGACGTAAAAAGCAGCTCTGTGTACTACAAATAACACTGTGTCACTTCTAGTACATAGGGCTCATTTTCGTGTCCTAGTCGTCAAACAGCGCTCGTGTTGTGTCCCCTCTTTCCTCGGCCTCGGTAATATTGCTCTGTTTTGCTTGTACCGGGTGTGAACCGTTACCGGCTTGCCCAGATTTCAATCCTATTTAGAAATTGTACGTTTTACACCTTACGATCCTCAGCACTTCAGTCGACATCGTGTAGAAAACACGACCCTGGGATCGGAAACAAATTACCAACTGTTCACTGTTCAAATATTCACTATTCAAGGATGAGTGAATAGGCTTCCAGCCGCCTTGTTTTCTTTTTGTGCGCGAGTGCGAGAATGGGGATCCAAGTGTCGATCGCATTAATGCTAAATCTACTATTTCTTGTCGACACGTTTTGCAGCTACGATAAAAGACGCGCCTCTACTCACTTGAACAGTACGAGTCTCATGGAACATGAACGACACTAAGCGTTGTTCGGCTACATCTTGGTTAAGGAAACATTCAACGGCGCCAGCAATAAGCCTGATGTGTTTACAAAATCGGAATATTAGCAATCCCTGAGTAATACGCTGGCGAGGTGGAAGCCTATTTGACATGCGTGTGATAATGTCACTGTTGTTGATGTCAGTACAGTTCAGGAAGCAAAATTACAAAACGTCGGCAGTAAAAATTGAGGATCTTGTTTTAGCTTGTCCACGACAAAGTACAAATACCAGTCGGCGAATGTTCGGTGACATACATTTATTATTACGTATTCTTGCAGAGGCTTAAATGAGCAGCAGTCTTCGCTATAACGGCTGCTCCGCTTTTGCACATGATGACGACACGGGAATGAACAATATTTTCGTGTACATTCGCATTGTTTATAATTTCACTTTGACTATGCAGAATGCCGAGCAGTCGTGTATTACAGTTAGAATCGATAATTTCCTGATTTATGTTGCACTGGGATAATTTAGACGAATGTCCCATTCATCAAAAAGGCGCTCGCATCAACGGTGCATTATGTATATGCCTTTGATTTGAACATCTTTTCTCTCTAAAACAAGAGAGATACTTTGTGATCAAAGGGCCCGGTATTTTGTACGGCATTCTACTCCCCTATATAGGGAAATATCTGAAAGCTTTTGTGTATTCATTGTTACATCAGGGTTTTATCATTCAGGTTTCATACCTAGTGAAGTTTTACTAGAAAGAGAACTTGCTTAGAATTTCCCGGGCGTCACCGGCTTCAATTGCACGGTGCATGCAATCAGGGATTATGCAAAGTTTCACATATAAAATACGGTATTTGTGTCTACTGAGCAATTATCTAAGTAGCAATAGTATCTATCTTCAGGCATAGCCAAGTACAAGAATGAAATATTTTACGCAGTGGCAAGCAGGTGCAGGCCATGCGCAAAATATAGCAGAGCACTAAGTATACTAATCTGATTCAATGAGACCAGTATATATTCGTATCTATTCTGTTCCTGTTAGCCCTCTCTCAAGCGAAAATAAATACTTACGCCATCTTATAACTGATAGTCTTGCTGTCACCTTTTATGTCGACCATGTTTCGTTGAATTACCAGGACTTGCTGTTCTTCTCACTAGGTGAAAAAGAGCAGTTCTCATTTTAGCGAAATGCTGTTCTGCAAGATGCACAACCGAACATTCCCATAAAGCGTGCACTGGCAAAAAAAGAAACGATGTTTACGTTGTGTCTTTTTTCTGTCACCTTCATTGCTGGTCTAAAATTGCTGAGCATTCCATGTCTATTCATGAACTATACAGAAGCTTCATAAATCTTCGCAGCACTTACACCTTGCAGTATTGCGCGACGACATGCAATTTGATACATCTATTGCTGACTGATGGGTAGGGTATTGAAAGCTCGTATGGGGCACTGAAATACATCAAGTATATTTTTCTCGAAAGCGCATTCAGAGTTTTTCTTGTGCGCCTGAAAGGCATTCCCTATTGCAACACCCAGCGCCACTGGCTACCAATGTCTAGTGCCACGCCTGATTATGGGCCCAGTGTCGCGCTCGATATTGGGCGCTGGAGCGTCGTTTTGCTGGGCGGCGCTGAGTATTCATGCGCAAAACATCTTTGCAGCGTTAAAACGGCGGTGCTTACCTGCCATACATAAAAAAATATTAGTAAAGACAGTGATATTGAAGCACATTCAATGCGCTGAAAAATATGGCAGCATGTTTGTTCACGAAGGAGTACCAGTTGACAAGTATACGTGTTCTATCCATTTTAATACTTCCATTTTAATACTTCTTCGCTTATTAGATGCGAAGTATCTTATGGCGGAGTTCAATTCGGTGGTGGTGGTGGTGGTGGTGGTGGTGTGCGGCGTGACCACCCTTACTGCGCATGCGCATACCCTCCCCACTTCCCTCTCCCCTCCCCCTCTCCCATTTCCCCCCCTCTCCACTTCCCCTCTCCCCTCCCCTTTCCACTCTTCCTTTGAAACGCGGGCTAGACATCCCGAAATTCTCTCCTGCGCAACCCCGCGATGAGCACCAGCGCATGCGCGTCCCCTCCCCCTCTCTCTCCTCTCCTACGCTGCCCCCCTCTCGCATGCCTGCCGACTGCGTTTGCCGCTCGCCCTGTGAGAATTAACGGCGAGGCTAGAGGGAAGACCAGACGCGCGTAGCGTTCCTCTTCGTCTTCCACGACGCGAGGTCGGTAGCATGCCCAAAGAACGCGAACGGAACGCGATCGTGCAAGTGCACCGGCTTCGCATCGCCTCATGGTCCCCTTTAGCGGGAAATGGTGTGATTTTTCCTAATCTTTGAAGCTTTAAAATCAATTTACGATGGGAAAACTTATCAAAGGCTTTCCTAAAACCGACACAAATTACATCCGTCGGTAGAAGGGCATCGATGTTCTTATAGAAATCATGGAGCGTTTCTGTTAATTGTGTGACCGTAGAAAGACCATGCCGAAATCCATGTTGGTTTGCGCAAAGTAACTGGTTAGAATCGAGAAAACTAAGAATATCTTTTGCTATTAGATGTTCCAGAACTTTGCAGCAAACCGACGTCAAGGATACGGGCCGGTAATTGTTTACTAACGTACGGTTACCGTTCTTAAAAATCGTAATTACAATTGCATTGCGCCGGTCTTGTGGAAGTGAAGGCGTCTGAACCGATTTCACAAATATTAGTTCTAAATAAAACGAGACTCATTCTGCGTATCTCTTGAGAAACTCTGTTTGTAGATTATCCGGACCACTCCCTTTCTTCGCGTCTAGTTCAAGCAGTAACTGAAAAAAATCACAGCATATCCACGGAGTGAATGATGATGAGTGGGCGAAGCTGCGGAGGTTCATCGGTAAACCGTGAATCTTCCGTGAATTCTGCCCAGTACATCATCACCGACGTGAGATCGGGCGCGTTTATACTAAAGGTTCGATGAGTTATGACGACTTGCAGCTCACTTTAATTTTACATGTACGCTGTGAATTTTCATTGTTTAGAAAACCATTGCTTTAGAAAACATGTGGCGTCTTTCGTTAAGCATCTGGCGTCTTTTCGCTTTTCTTTAGAAACATCTGGCGTTCTTTCGTTTTGCTTTTACAAAACATCTGGCGTCTTTCGTAGGTTTATTTCATCAATCAACGGCGTTTTGAACAAAATTTTATTGTTTAATCGCGCACAGGAGAAATCTCACCAGGCACTACCTTGGAGGTAAACAATGGCTGCTAATGGGAATGAGAGACAGAAGAAGTCGGCTTTTAGCTAACACTTACACTTCTACTTCTACTAACGTTTCCTACTGGAACATGCCAATGGCTGCTAATGGGGAATGAGAGACAGAAGAATTCGGCTTTTAGTTAACGCGCACGCTGCGAATTTTTTATTGTTCAACAACGCACAGGAAAAATCTCCCACCGGCACCACCTTGGAGGTCAAAGCGTAAGACTTGTTACGCACTACTACTACGACTACGAGGGACGAACGGGTGCCGCCTTAAGGAGCTTCGCCCCTAAAACACCTTCGCGGTTGATAATAACAGGTTTCATTGCGGTTGTTGCATCGTTACTGATGGGTGCCCCTGTCTTATCGCTCTGGTCTATTGTGAAAACGGACTGAAAGAAGCGATTAAATGTATCGGCCAAGTCTTCAACTTTAGTCAGTATACAACCCACGTGCTCGATCTGCTGAATTCTTTCCTTTCTGTCACTGAAGTAACGTATGTTTCCGTAAGAATATTACGGAAACATGTAGAAAATATATGGAAACATATGGAATTATCGGAATGGCATACGGAGCGTTTCAGTAGGGATATTTTTGGTGTACAGTCAAGCATGGTCTGCTATTTCACATAGCAAAGTCATAACTAATCTAACACCCTCGTTGTAAATATTTCTAGCAGGTTAACTTGCGCATTTCGTATTTTTTATAGTCTTTCTTTTTATTATTATTATTTCCTTCCCTCTATTCTCTAGTCTGTCAATCCTGTTCCCCATCCCTACACAGAGTAGCATGCCAGTGGTATACAGACTCCGGCAAAAATCTCAGTTTTTCTAATAGAAAGTCTCTCTCTCTCACACACACGTTAACGAATGAGAAAGAAAGAACTATAAGAAAAACGTTCGCCGCTGTGAATCGAACCTACGGCCTCTCGGTCCGTGACGAAAAGTGCCCGGCGCTCTGCCGACTAAGCTACCGAGGCAGATTCACGACTCTTCACAAGCGCGCCTTATTAGATGCGAAGTATCTTAAGGCCGAGCTCAATTCGGTGGTGTGCGGCGTGACCACCCTTACTGCGCATGCGCATACCCTCTCCACACACCTCCCCTCCACTCACCCTCTCCACTCACCCTCTCTCCTTCCCCTCTCCACTTTCACTCTCCCCTTCCCCTCTCCCCCTCCCCTACCACTTTCCCTATCCCCTTCCCCTCTCCACTTTCCATCTCCCCTCCCCCTCTCCCATACCCCTCTCCCCTCCCCCTTTCCACTCTTCCTCTGAAACGCGGGCTAGACATGCCGAAATTCTCTCCTGCGCAACGCCGCGATGAGCTCGAGCGCATGCGCGTCCCCTCCCCTTCTCTCTCCTCTCCTACGCTGCCCCCCTCTCGCCCTCCTGTCGACCGCGTTCCCCGCTCGCCCTGTGAGAATTAACGGCCAGGCTAGATGGAAGATACGACGCGCGTAGCGTCCCTCTTCGCGTTCCACGACGCGAGGTCGGTAGCATGCCCAACGAACGCCAACGGAACGCGATCGTGCAAGTGCTCCGGCTTCGCATCGCCTCATGGTCCCCTTTAGCGGGAGATGGTGTAATCTCTCACACCATCTCTCTAGCACGGTGCTCTCTCTTGGCGAGACTAGGCGGGGCGCGTGGTACCGCCTTCTGTGAGCGGTCAAGTGAATTAATGTGGCATGACACTTACTAGCGCCGATAGGGAACAATTCGGCGACGGCGCAGTTAAAGCATATCCTCTGAGAATGTGCGCCGTCCGGTTTCCTGTAGGCGCGCACTTTTGGAGGCCATGGTTAAAGCGTCTCGATACCAGCGAAAAAATCACAGCATATCCACGGAGTGAATGATGATGAGTGGGCGAAGTTGCGGAGGTTCATCGGTAAACCGTGAATCTTCCGTGAATTCTGCCCACTACATCATCACCGACGTGAGATCGGGCGCGTTTATACCAAAGGTTCGATGAGAGTTATGACGACTTGCAGCTCACTTTAATTTTACATGTACGCTGTGAATTTTCATTGTTTAGAAAACCATTGCTTTAGAAAACATCTGGCGTCTTTCGTTAAAGGGCCCCTCACCAGGCCACATAGCAAATTTTAGTTAGACGCTGGAAGTTGTGTGCCGAATGAAGAGCAGTATGCCGCAAGAATTTTTCAAATCGGTTCTTTACGAGCTGAGAAAAGGAATAATTTGTAGCGGCGCGAAACCATGATCCGAGGAGGCGAGTTTCAAACCCTTGCCACTCGCCTCGTGTAGCCTTAGCAAGCCAAATCCCTTCCCTGCCCTCTTCATTTGACACATACGCATGAACACGTCATGCGCATGCATGGTCACGTGCGCATGACGTGCCCGAGCCAGCCCGAGCACGCGAGCGGCGTTGCACGGCCGTTACCTTTTTTTTTTTTTTTATGTAGCGGCCGTGGGCGTTTTGTCGGCGTTCTCTGTGGTGTACAGCCTGTTTCTGCGGGACGAGCATGAAAGTAGAGACATTTGTACGGGAACGAGAGTGGCGGTATCATGAGCCAGTGCCGCATTAACGTTTACTTGGACGTGGCAGAATAAATGATCGTAATGAGTGCTCGAACGCGCCAGAACATTACTTTCGTTTCCAGGGCTGGCGTCTGCTCGATGCGCTAACCGCGGGGACACCAACGCATGGGAAAGGGAGGCACATTAGCCCCGCATCTCGCTGCAATTCACAAAAAAAAATGAAAAAGACGCACACATTCCCTTTGTGTGTCTCATTATTTCTCTCAGGTTTTATTAATCTATTCAAGCAACAAATTACACAAACTACACATGTCGTGTCAAATAATTATTGCAGTTTCACGTGCTACTGTTGGCGACATCAGAGCACAGTCGTCTACGTAGAGGAGCGACGTCACAGCACTACCATCTACGTAGGGCCATTTTCTCATGCACGTCATCCCCTCATTCTCTAAAGCGCGCGCCCGCGAGAGGAAGGGCAAGCAGCGTTCACCTTGAAATTTGACTCATTTCCGCGGCGCGTAGCGTTGCAAATTTTGGCAGACGTGATCGTGAACACCCAGTGTATGCATTGCGCTCGTTAGCTCAAAATTGTCAAACCTGGTGAGGGGCCCTTTAAGCAGCTGGCGTCTTTTCGTTTTGCTTTAGAAACATCTGCAGCGTTCTTTCGTTTTGTTTTTATAAAACATCTGGCGTCTTTCGTTGGTTTATTTCATCAATCAACGGCGTTTTGAACAAAATTTTTATTGTTTAATCACGCACAGGAGAAATCTCACCAGACACTACCTTGGAGGTAAACAATGGCTGCTAATGGGAATGAGAGACAGAAGAAGCCGGATTTTAGCTAACACTTACACTTCTACTTCTACTAACGTTTCCTACTGGAACATGCCAATGACTGCTAATGGGGAATGAGAGACAGAAGAATTCGGCTTTTAGTTAACGCGCACGCTGCGAATTTTTTATTGTTCAACAACGCACAGGAAAAATCTCCCACCGGCACCACCTTGGAGGTCAAGAGCTGGTACTAGCGTTACGACTGGTTACGCACTACGACTACCAGGGACGAACGGGTGCAGCTTTAAGGAGCTTCGCCCCTAAAACATGGCCGCGCTGGCATTGCGCAGTCGCCATCGATGCAGTTACCTTCCTTGCCCTTCGCTTCATGTTGGTGCGTGACGGCTCGTCGTAGGAGTAGTGCAGCTTCCACATGCGCAATGTGTATCCGCCGCCGACTGCTTCGAGTGCGATAGCACCACTACTGCAATCAAAACTGCTGCAATCAGCACTGCAGAAAGGCAGCGATGTCGACGGCCGCATGCCGGGCCTCGGCGGAGTGAGACAGAGGCCAGCGGGACGTGGAACGCATTCGCGGCTCAAGCTACGAACCTCTGCCTCTCGTGTAGCTGAAGCGCAGTGTTGTAGTGCATGCATGATAACAGGCGTAGGTTACCCCATTACTCGGGAGCGCACACCGTTCTGTTTCTCACCTTAATTGGCGACGCTTTGAAGAAGTCCATACCGAGTATCTGTGTTTATTATGTGCTTGTTGATGTGACCTTTGCGAAGGATTCACGGTACGCTGTGTCGAGGTATATGTTAAAAACTTGAGCTACCACAACGGTTAGATCATGATCATTGGCGTTAGTCGTCGCGATGGACATGTGCCACTAAGCGTCAGCGTGAGTGCATCCACGTCAAACGGGGCTACAGCTGCCAAACACCGATAGACATTGTACGAGCTCTCATATATCACTACAAAATAAGCACTACTTCTGTGAAGACACGCTTCACTTTCGTGTTATACCGATTCCTATGACGGAGGAATCAGCCATGTTTTGTTTTTTGTTTTTTTTACTTTTACTTTGATAAACTGTTTTGTTGGTTTGTCGATCGCTTTACCCATTCGTTCAGAGGTGATAAGCATATAAGCAAAATTTATCCACCTTCTAATGAACAGCTTTTATGCTGCCTTGTGCAACTTCAGCTGTCAGGACCTGCAGGTGCGCGTATGTATGCGTACCACGCGGAAACAAAGTATATTCGAAAATCACTCCATGTAGTTGGAGAACAAAGGCATTTTAACGCTGCCAATGTCTCGTACCGTACGAGTATTGTGCCCTTTTTAATGCAACCAATGAGAATTCTGTAACTAAAAAGTATTTACACGAGTTTCGTTGCAAAGTTTTGCATAAAAAGCCGCTCGTAAATGAAACGACCCAATTTTGACTGAGCTCGCGGAAGCACGTCGTCCCTTAAGAAGACTGGCGCTCAGAAGAGAGCATTTCATCACTAAGGCATCCCACGTTATGTGCGACTACGCGATGTCAAAGATGCAGAAAGAAATGCTATCGCCAGGTTCGACGTTTCACTCGTTCGTCAAGACGAGCGAAAACGCCCTTATTTCCGTCCCGGACCAATGTATACGTGAAGTCTTCGTCATCGTCACGTTTAAGGGAGCAGCGCAAGCCATTAGCCTTCTTTTGTGGCTTGAAATGAAAGATCGCACCTCAGTTGGATGTAGGAGTATGACGATTAAAAAAGGTCGCTGCTGGGTGAAACGACTCTTATATATAGAGCCAAATGTTTTTTCATCCCCAAGAACGTCGTGAGCGTAGGGTAATTAATCACGTGTTTTCTGCCGATCTCACAAAGCGTACCTATCGTTTAGCCTTTATTAAATGCGAAGCATTTCTTAGCGAACCTCTGGCACTTTGAGCGTTTCTATCTACGTATCTATCTATCTATCTATCTATCTATCTATCTATCTATCTATCTATCTATCTATCTATCTATCTATCTATCTATCTATCTATCTATCTATCTATCTATCTAGCCGCCTACGTCTACGTGCTCTCATAATCGCCTCCTTAACTTGGTGTAGACCAAAATTTGCATGGGAGGGTAAGAGGATTTGACGAATATGATTGCCGGGTCATGACATCATCATCATCATCATCAGCCTGTCTACGCCCACTGCAGGGCAAAGGCCTCTCCCATGTTCCGCCAATCATCCCGGTCCTGTGCTTTCTGCTGCCACGTAATACCTGCAAACTTCTTAATCTCATCTACCCACCTGATTTTCTGTCTCCCCCTCACGCGTTTGCCATCTCTTGGAATCCAGTCAGTTACCCTTAATGACCACCGGTTATCCTGCCGACGTGCTACGTGCCCGGCCCATATCCATTTCTTCTTCTTGATTTCAACTATGATGTCATTAACCCCCGTTTGCTCCCTGACCCACTCTGCTCTCTTCCTGTCTCTTAAGGTTACACCTATCATTTTCCTTTCCATCGCTCGCTGCGTCGTCCTCAATTTAAGTTGAACCCTCTTTGTAAGTCTCCAGGTTTCTGCTCCGTAGGTAAGTACCGGTAAGATGCAGCTGTTATATACCTTCCTCTTGAGGGATAGTGGTAGACTACCATTCATGATTTGATAATGCTTGCCGAATGAGCCCCAACCCATCCTTATTCTTCTAGTTATTTCACTCTCATGGTTTGGCTCCGCGGTTACTACCTGTCCTAAGTAGACGTACTCCTTTACAACTTCCAGTGTCTCGCCACCTATCGCAAAGCGCTGTTCTCTACCAAGATTGTTCCACATTACTTTAGTTTTATGCATATTAATTTTCAGACCTACTCTTCTACTTTCCGTATCCAGTTCAGTAATCATGAGCTGCAATTCGTCTCCCGCGTTACTCATCAATGCAATGTCATCAGCGAATCGTAGGTTACTGAGATACTCTCCATTAACTCTTATCCCTAGCTCTTCCCAATCTAGGGCCCTGAAAACCTCCTGTAAACACGCGGTGAATAACATTGGAGAGATCGTGTCTCCCTGCCGTACGCCCTTCTTTATTGGGATTCTGTCGCTTTCTTTATGGAGGACTATAGTGGCTGTGGATCCGCTGTAGATTTCTTCCATTATGTTTATATAGGCTTCGTCGATGCCTTGATTCCGCAGTGCCTGCATGACTGCTGATGTCTCCACCGAATCAAATGCCTTCTCGTAATCTATGAAGGCTATGTATAGGGGTTGGTTGTATTCCGCGCATTTCTCTATCACCTGATTGATAGTATGAATATGGTCCATTGTTGAGAATCCTGTACGAAATCCTGCCTGGTCCCTTGGTTGATTGAACTCCAATGTCGTAATAATTCTGTTAGCAATTACTTTTGTAAATAGCTTGTAGACAACCGACAGTAAGCTTATGGGTCATGACATGAATAACGTTAAAATCCTGTCGCGTACGTCGTCAAACCCTTTCCACTAGTCACGTGTGGCACATACCCGCTTACCACGGGCCGCGGTGTACGGGTATGCGCCACAGGTGATTGACAGTTTATATCTACCTAGGAACGGCGAGAACATTGGTAACTTACATGCTAGAGCGTTAAGGAAAACCAGCATCGGCAGCATTGACTCAACGAATGGAAAGAATGAAAATTAAGATCGCAGCAGGAATCGAACCCAAGCATTCTGCGTGGCAATCAGGTATTCTACCACTGAGCCACGCCAGGTCTATAAACTGGTTTGGTAAAACAGCCTACGCAGGAGTAATAGCGGTCACGGTCAATTGTGGTTGTGGTGCTGGCTATCTAATTTTACAAGAAAGCAATAAACACTACATGATGCTCCTGCGATGTGTACTCCTACGATACAGGCGTCATATCAGATTAACGTCTGTAGTTTAAGTGTTGGATCCGCTTTTATAGCAGTCTAATAAACTTTACGTTTGTATTCTATGATTCAGCAAGCTATATTGAAGCATTGCTCGATCCCGCAGGAATACATTAACGAAAGTTACATATGATATCCACATCACCGCACCGTAAAGTGCACTTCGTCCACCAGAACGACGCAGTGGCCTCTTTATTTCTAACGAGGCTGGGCGATGGCCTCATGCTGACCGAGCATGATGCCACATTGATTGACAGCCGCTTTGTAGACTAGGCTACGTAGGACACATACGCTCAGGTAGTGTACGAATACGACAAACACCATCCATTGATCTTGGTCTACGTAGCACTATCCAGGCTTACCAGCCTCGACGGCCTATACGTCACCAACGCGAAGGGTGGCTTCAGGTTCCGACATGTCGCCGGCTCTGTCGACAGACAATTTGTCGATGAAATGACCGAGGCATCCACGAATTCCAACAGCTCTACTCTACCACATACTTCACCACACATGGACCCCTCGTCACCACGATCACGACCGGATCCTATAACAAGTCATGACCAGCTGCTGGTGCTCACTGATCACGGTGATGACGCCCTTGTTCAAGAACTGTCAAGAACTTCTTGCACACATGCACACCGGTTCGTAAAACGTGCGTGAGTTCTCGGGACACGTATAAACACTACATATCAGCTTACCGCTTCTGGTGTTGGTAATACCCACGTTGCCAGTGGCAGCGTTACCCAACCGTAAACAACTGGTTATGTAACACATATGCGGCTCTTCAACATATATATGTGTGCGTATAAAATTTATACAAATCTTTAGCGTCATTTTGTAACGTGCCGCTCAGCAAAACAGTTACGCCACAGTCACCTACCCGCCGCATGCTTCGCATAACATCGACTCCCACGGTACGTGGGATCTGCCGAATTTTTTTGTTCTTGCTTTATGCGAATGATTACCGAACACATACGATCGCTCCTTCAAGTGCGCACAAGGATAGCGCACAACACGTGCGCAAAGATTTGTAGTTCTATGCTTGTATATATCTCTTTCAAAAAAGCGAATACGCGCGAGCATTAGCTGGGAAGCGACACTGCCACCCACAAATGCTCCGTCGAATGTCTTCGTAGAATGCGACGCGTTCAAGAAAGAAGGAACTATTCGGATGGAAGTTCCCGACGCGTCGTTCAAAGGCGCCTACGAAGTTTTCCGGAAGAATTGGCATGAGAAATCGCGACTGAAATTAGGGCTTCCAATGGCTAAGAAATGGCATCGTGCACTTACTTTTTTCGTTCGCTTTCGCCGCCGTATATTTTCGACGCCTCTGAACGTCGTATGGACGAGTGCGAATGCTGAAAATGCGGCCGCACGCACTTCTTTTGGGCCATGCCTACGCACGGAGATGAGGTGCCGTCGGAAGACGTGCGAAGTTATCGCATCCTGCAGATTCTTTCATAAATCATCGCGGCATGCGCCGAGTGTAGGCGCAGCGCGTATACGTGACTCAAAGAAAGATCGCGGAGAAGCGAGCTCTGAGCAATCCCCTGAACAAACCGACCGGAATAAATAGAATGCACGGCACGCAGCGATACACGCGAGTTCTTCTTCAAAGAAAGTGCGTCCTAACTCTGCTAGTTCATTCGATGAAATTCAGAGTCTGTTGTTTTATGCGCAGCTGTTTGTCCGTTGGATTCTCCGTTGAACTATGTTGAGATTCCTATTGAACGAGATTCAATTTTGATGTTCCGTTTTACATATGTTTTCAAAACTTTAATTTTCTTGTAAAGGAACAAATACTGCGAGCTATCTGGAGACTGTTGTAGCGTTATTATTATTACAAATAGTAAAAGAGGAATGACTAACGTCATGAGTATTGCTGTGAAAATATGATATAGAGCACGCCTCTTGTACATTCAAAAAAAGAAAAAATTCGGCAATAATACGTTTTGCCTCAAGTGCACACAGAACATCATTCGGAACAGCACCTTTATTTCTTAAAAACACTAAAGTGATTCGCTTAAAAACCTTCTGAATGAGAAAATGATGTATTATGATACCCAAATAACATATTTATACATATCTTGTTGAAAAATGCGCTCAGTGAACACAGATGAAGGAAACAAAAGATGGCACTGACGCTGAGTCCCAACTCCAAGCTTATTTTGCTCAAGGGACCGCTGAACGACATTTAAGGCCTTTGCGTTAATAATTTAAGAAATGGGACCTCTCTTGTTGAATGGCACTAATACCTTTGATTTCTCTTATCTATTTTTCAAAAATTCATTATTACCGTGGTAGAAAATATGATCTGTACGTGAATGTGACGCTTATTCCCAAAAAAATATTAATAGCCTGGTCAGTGTTTTAAACGAAAACGGTTTCCGTCGAAACATTAGGTCTTTAGTTCGACCTACAAAGCTCGCAGAACTATGTACTGGCTTCGTCACAACTCATAATGCTATAGAGTTATTTATCGAGGCATATCAGATAATAAAAAGAAACGTCGCAATCTTCCCTTTGAAAGCAATGTATGGGAGATACGCCTGTTCATCAGAAAGGAAAAAAAGACCGTATCAGCTTTTAAATGGCTGTAAAACAGAGAAAGCGCTATGTCCAAATTCGGTTATCAAACCGTCTTGAGGACGTATAAGGTCGTAATTTCATGTTCAGGGCTGGTTCTTTTGAGATGCTACCTTTGAGATGTACCTTTTGAGATGATATCCGTCCGCTCCTAAGGTATATTTCGCTAGTATGTCGTGTATTTTTCAAGAAAATACAGAACGTGCCTACGAAAAACAGAGGACGTAAATTAGAAAAGAAAAGAACGAGGGCCAAATAGAGCAGCAAACAAAATATCATTGAGATAGCACAGGAGGAAATGGAAGGGGGCCATTCAAGGACATATATGTGGCATGGCTAATGCACAGTATGAAAAGCGAGAGTGAAGAAAGGAACATTGGTGTCTTGGATAGGATGTTTCGTGTTCATGGTGGCACAGACAGGCTGTGTCTTATTGTCATATGAACGGCTACGAAATCTTATGACCGTCTAACAAAGGAAAACTAAGTGTATAGTTAGGAGCAAGACAAGAAAGACTGAAAAAAAAGACCTGCAGCCTGCCTTGAAGTGGAACAAATATGTGTACGCTGAATAAAAACAGAAAACGCGAACACGGCCATTCACTTCTGTCTTCGTGTTGTGATCTCTATGCTGAAGTACACTGTTTTTACTCTTTACAAGTTGTTTACTAGATAACCAAACCAGATTTCTTTAGCAAGGACAAGCTAGCGTCTCTGGCTTATACTGCGGTCCCTCCAAGGCCACTTGCTTGCCTTTGCTCCTTGAGAGCCTTGCTGAGCACGCTTTCATTTATTTTGTTTCCTTTGTAAAAATTCCATACTGCCCTTAACTTTCACTGTGCCTCTGCCCATTTTGCTCAACCTTTACGCGCACGAGGACATTGCGAGAGCATTCAAACAGTAAAACCTTAGAAGATCTGATGGGACGCAGGAAACGTCGTACCTTTGAAGTTCCTCGGCCACCCAGCCATGTATTCAGCATTTATTTTTATCATCATTTTCTTGTCTGGGCTGCGGCGAATACTTTGAAGGCCGCCTCTGTCCAAGTTGGATATCGATTTGTGTCTCCTAGTTTTCCCTCCGCCTGGTCGCAGCCTCGTTCGGTTTGGTCCACTTCCCTGTTGTTTTATTTAAAAAAATGTGCGTACAAAGCACGATAGGAGACAGGCCAGAATCCTTTTATGCGCAGCACAGAAGCACAAAACACCGAGCCATGTTTATTTACAACACGAATTATTCACTCGAGCTACATGGGCGTGCATGATCTCCCTTTTCGAGTTCTTTAAGTTCTTGTTCTTCATTTTACCAGTAGCATGTACACTTCTCCGCCCCGTACACCGGCTTTCCCATTAGGCCCCTCGCCGCTTGTTCGCCTAAATTCAAGACGTCCACATTATGTGGCAATGGAATCAACAAATCGATGTTTCTAGAGCAAGAGAGAGAGAAGAGGAAGACAGGGAGGTTAACCAGGTCGCAGTGTCCGGCATGCTACCCTGCACTGGGGCGAGGGAATACGGGATTGGAAAGAGAGAGATGAAACATAAATCAGAAGGCAATTCACCGACGATTACGATACTCCCTAATGCGAATTCTCAGCGCCAGCTTCGTGTTTGGGCGACGCCAACTGTGTTTGAAGTTTAGCAAGACTTGTGTTTGGGCAAGTTGGTTCATACTTCATGCGTAACCAACGAGCGCTATGGAACAGGGACATAGAGGCACAGAGGCACAGAGGCACAGAGGACGTGTCCTGTGTGCCTCTTGTCTATGTCCCTGTTCCGTAGCACTCGTTTGTACCGCATTTGTTTGAAGTTTTCTGTACCCGCAGTTGTAGCAGTGTAACATTTGTTACATATTGCCGCAGAAATTGCCAACGCTCGAGTGCTACGCACAGCGCTCTGCTTTGCAGGCGTCGCCAACCAAGCGAAACACCGTTAGCCCCGTTATGACAGTGAAGCCATCCGCAGTGCACGTGCCATCCCTGCATGCAAAACACACAAGCTCCCACGGAGGGGCCAAAACGCTTGATCGATGAAGAAAGCGAGGTTAGAGTCCAGTGGCCCGTCATATCGACAGACTCCGCGTTCGCTCTCTTTCGTACTCGTTCGCTCTTTCCCGAGCACACACTGCCGATTTCCGGCTAACAACAAAATCGGCAGTGTGTGCTGTAGAGTAAATCGGAAATTTGGAAACGAGAAAGTGGTAAAGAGTCCACCATACTGCACAAAAATAAGTTTGTGGAGTGCATGAATAAGGTTGTCTATAGGATACCTATGACGTGGTGGCACGTGCATGTAGGACAGGCTACCGCTCGTCTGTAGTGTGTCTATCCTGCAACGTGGTTATTACTTCAAGGCGAACGCCAGGGACGCAGGGAAGGGCGCGGCACCGAGACCGAGCACGTGCAGAAAGACTTTCTGATTTTTTACTTTTTCTTTTTATCTTAACCAGTAACCAAGGGCCGTTATGGAGTCAAGACACACCGTAGACACACCGTGGAGAACTTTTACATCACATTCGAAAATAATCGAAACCCACCAGAATGCTGCCGCCTGGAAAGGGCGCGCTTATTGTTAGCAAGAGTGTTTTATGCCGGGGTTCGCCAAGGCTTCACTGACGTCATTTCCGTCGCGGAAATGAAGAGATGAGAAAGGAAAATTAGAAGAAAAAGTTACGTTAACGCGGACAACCTCTGAGGTGAACCCATGACCTCTTGGTCCGTGGCAAAAAGTACCGTGTACTCTACCCACTGCGCTACGACACACGTGCACAAGGCTTTACAAACGCGCCTTATATATTACACACCTTCTCCGCGAGATAGGCGCCAGCTGCAAGTGGAAAGCGTTCGTGCGTTCACGGCTCCAGCTGTGAACTCTGCCTCTCGCGTCCTAAAGTGTTGTGCTGTAGTGTTTGTTTGAGCAGAGGCATAGATTACGCTATAACTGGGGAGAGTACAGCTTGCCGGTACACCTTAGCTGGCCCCTTCGGCGGGAGCGTCTTGCCGTGTGCAGGATTGTTTGTTTGCTCGTTCGCCGTCTGCCCAATTTCTGGGAGTGTTTTTCTCGTCAAGTGGTGGATTGGTTCGATTGTCTCTTTAAGACGTAGTATACGTACATGCCGCCGGCAGCTGCAGACAAATCTCAGCCCTTTGACATCCGGCTGCGTGAACGGCGGTGAAGATAGCCGCAACGTAGTGGACGCGGGCGCGGCAGTGGCACCTGCCCTTCGATGGTTGCGTTTGGGCTGGTATTCCTTCAACATGCGGCTTATCGGTGCAGTTCATTTCGACAGCCGCCACACTGGAAACAACTCTTTCAGGCAATAAGCAATACGCGTACATTTAGGCTACATTCTTGTTGCACCCGTTGAGCTTGCCCTCGCCCCTACGACCTCGGCTGATTTTGTTCTTATTTGTGTACACCATGGTGGCACCCTCAAACGCTTCGCTGGAATGGCTGTTTGACATTACCAACGAAGTTCTGACGAGAATACAGGTTTGTCTCTCGGACACCAACATTCATTAAGATGCCTCTTGCTGAGCTCAAGCCAGGGACATTACTGAAATCAAGAGTTCGACGAAACCTCGTCTGGTCGGGAACATTCATGGTCAATTTTGTGAACAAGGCCCCCGTACGGGAGCCGAACGTTTATGGTTATTTTTAGGTGTTTTTGGTCGGCGTCCTCTTACTTTTGACCAAGGGACAATACTAAGTTGCCAACTTGTATTCTGAGCATTATTTTCCACTCATACTGTAATATTTACTCAGTATTTACCGGCAGCGCAACCACACACGCGGCTGTGTTTCCGTTTCGCTTCTTTTCTCTGTCCGTGTGTGTGGTTGCGCTGCCGGTAAATATGAAGTACAACCTACTGGCCCAAGTTTCCGTTTTAATATTTACTCAGTACTGGAAAAATTCCTACATATTGTCCCTTCCATAGCGGTTTCTTCTGCAACAAATTAAGTTGGCGTATATGGGGCACTTCCTATATGAACATCTCAAGCGCAGTATCTTGACTGCCCAATTGAAGACCGACTTGGAAGGTCCCCATGTATTGCGCTTGTAATAGGCGATCACCAAAGTTTGAGTTACAGATGTTTGCAGTATGTCCGGTGCTCCCTGAAAAAAAATCGTGTAGGTGTTTTTGATCTCCTTGTAACCTGCTGCCGGCAATGTTCAAATTCATATAATATGCGTATTTCAATCTGTTATCTAAAGTTCTCGCTTTATTTCGCCTCAGGGTTATCCGACATTAAATTTGAAATAAAAAATGAAATTTCACGTTAATCCAGCAACAATTTCCAATTTTCGAAATGTAACTGGAACACGTCCCATGCACTTTAAAGGAACTTGTAACGGGAACGTGTTCCAAGATTAGGAAGGAACGAGAAACGGGCTTTCGTTCCTGTTTTAGAGGAACGTATACAACAGTGGCCTCTCATAACACGGCTCGTCGATCTAGGCCTACATTTTTCTGATTCGTTCGCCCCAGAAGGGCCTCAGCCGTTCAGCTGAGCATGAGCGTTGGCGTCGACAGTTTCTTTTGGTTCAGCACACTGGTACCTTCGAACGCTGTCCGTGAAGAGCCCGCAATCCCTCAGATGACCACCGAGCCATGCATGTAGCGCTCTTTTTTTTCCCAATTCGGCCACATCTATTGCTGAAAGGTAAGGCCAACAAAAGAAGGAAATAAAAAGAAAACTGGCAAAATGTTCATAACGAACACCGAATGTGGCCCCTTATCATTTCGGAAATGGCTGCCAGATTGCTACTCGCGAAGTGAGACGAGGGCAAAAAAGGAAAATATTGGGTAGTTGTTTTCGGGTTGCACCGAACGCGCAATAAGACGCACGAGTTGCCCACTGATCGCACTGCGCATGATCGTCTGCAGTGACTGCAAACTGACCAATGGTCAAAAGCGGCAATAATTTTCGACGCAGCCTTACAAAGTGCCAGCGGCTCCGTGGCACAAGTAATGAGGCATGGAAAGAACTGTTTCACAGAAATGTTATGCACGAAATATTGAGGCAAGTCAAAGAGTATTGAGAAAATATTACAGCAGAGCTTCTATGCTCGAGGTTCGCCGTGTGTCGTAGATAGAAAATTATCATCATCATCAACCGTTACGCGCTATATCACCGCCCAAGCACGTTTCAGAGAAGCTC
The DNA here is from genome assembly GCF_013339695.2 of Rhipicephalus sanguineus. Taxonomy (NCBI): domain Eukaryota; kingdom Metazoa; phylum Arthropoda; class Arachnida; order Ixodida; family Ixodidae; genus Rhipicephalus; species Rhipicephalus sanguineus. The sequence continues at coordinate 100,615,362 of NC_051178.1, forward strand.
AAACGTGCCCAGCAGCTCTGCTGTGACCCAAGCATGCGCGACTTAGTGCAAGCTGCGCTAATTTCAATAACAACGTGAATAGTTCGTCCATATACCAGCAATGAAAAATCAACAGTCATTTTCATAAGGGGCTGTGCCACATAACCGCTTTGTGCACCAGAATTTGCGGTGTCATCTCTATCGTTTTTTCATGTTTCCATATTCCAGTATGGCCCCTGCCACAACATTTTGGCTTAGCGTTGCCATTTTTGCAGAAGGTTTTGACATGTCCTATAACGTATTCATGAAGGACGTGATAAACAAGTGCAATGCGTGCCAGCGAAAGTAAATGGAGTCGCAGAAACAACTTAAAATTTTTCTGCACTTGAAATGTCGCGAACAAAAACATCGTTCATCCCGGGCCTCTCCATGATCTAACGTTCACAGAATTGGAACATGGGCGTCGTTCTGAGACTAACGCGCGAATGCGGACAAACGTACCTGCGAAAACATAGGGCACGTAAATTATTTATTTTTTCACCCGAAGCAGATGCAGTGGCAATGCTTACCCAAGGAAACGCCGCGTCGCGTGCGATACACACACGATGGGTGTCGAAAGTGATACCATTCTCTGCAGGGCCGGCACCGTTCGCACGGTTTCGCGAATTCTAGCGAATGGGCCTAGCGAACTCGTTGCGTGCCTGATGCAGTGTTCAAGGGTAGTTCGCATACCGCGTCGCGTGCTTTTGCTCTGGCCATACGTGCCCTTTCGAGTTGCCGGACAAATGGTGCAGCGCAGTGCGAGGCGGGACACGCCGTACGGAATGCGAAAATTGTTGCCACATGCCGGTGCCATCAACGCCTGAAACGAAAGTGCTCCACCGCGCTGTAGAGCAGAGGTTATTTCGGACTGGGCGTTCTTCCATCAGTCATCGGCGCACTCTGCTTTCACAAACACCCGCCCCTTCCACGCTGAGAAATTGTCTGCGATGCACGGCCGCAAGCGTGCTACGTGGGACCGCTATCATGCCTGTGTGCGACCTTTATCAGCGCCTTTTCTAGTTGTGTACGAGGTAGTCGACGCGCTTATTCGAAGTAGGGCTCGAAGTCTTGTACGAATTAGTGCTCGACGCGCTTAATACGAAGGGCTCGCACAAGTTACGCGTCCTTTAGATGTAGGTTATCCTCTCGTTGCAGTGGCCACTGTCGCTGAACATTTGAAGAAGTCCGTTTTGTCAAGTCCGACCATTGTTGCAGAAAGCAATAGTAGCGTATCGTAGGTATCCGTTGCATTCATTGCGTATCTCACAGGCTAATGAAAGTGCGAAGCGTATACGGCGCTTATGTTGTTTTTCCGGCTGCCAACAAGCTAGGTAATATATGCGCCGTCGTGCAGAGAAAGAACAAGTGGGCGGTAGACAAGAAGCGGACTGACATTTGTATTCTAAAGCACGCCCACAATTTTACTGATTGTCATATAGGTGTAGTGTATAAGTTTCCTTTTGGGCGCGGCCGCTTCTACGAGGGACGGACGGGTTGATGTGTTAACCAGAGATTAATGGAACACAAGAGATCGCTAACCGGAGGCTCATCATCAACTCTATCTTTCCATTGTCGGTTGTGTAAATGCACGCCGAAATTCGATGGATGCGCAGTTTTATACAGGCGCAGGAATGAAGAAATGCGTCTAATGGTTGAGGTCTGGCATATCAATAATGATGGTCGCTCATGCGCGAGCCAACCGTCGATTATCTGGCGTAAAGAAGAAATCAAATGACTGGACAGTTCTCTCTCACGTAGACCAGCTGCGTGCCAAATTAATAGGTATTGCTTCTTGCCTAGGCATTCGCAGATAAGTTTTTGTGGCGACCTTTTTTCCACAGCTGTGCACCTTTTTCAGTTGTGGGTCGGCGTTTGTGTTGTCTACCCTTCTCTCTCGTGCCCGTGTTTGCACGCCCAGTCTTCAAAAATGTATCTGGATGACGCTTCTTGCAACCGGTTTCTTGCAAAGTTACATTTATGGCATGCCGGATACAGAGGTGTAATCAGCTCAAATAGGCGGCAATGTGGGGACCCAAATCATACGTGGCCTTGTGCACTTTACCGAAATTCCAATACGAACGCCGTTCTTGCAATATTTACGGTGGGTAATATTACTTAATTTTTCAGTAGAATACGATCACACATTCAATCTGTAAGCATTGATTTCGGCTTACTTTAATATATATATATATATATATATATATATATATATATATATATATATATATATATATATATATATATATATATATATATATATGATACTGCAGATCGCTGAGCTATCGCCTTTTAACAAGTAGGAACTGCTGTTTACTGTTTCTGTTTCTCACAAATGAGCCATGTATCGGAAAGTGCTAAGGTGGGAGCGTTCTTGCTATTTGTAAGTAACTCGAGAGTAGAACTCCCAGTGACAATTTTACGTGGAGTAATCACATGTTGCTCAATGACTCTAGTGACAGGATTAGTAACACGCATTCAAGATGGCACGACTTACGTTATACATATTGGCCCTCTCAAATTCCTCCGATATTTCCTAAACATCGGTGACCATCCCTCATCATCAATTGGCAAGAGTACAGCGGTCTGTTCAACGCTGTGGTTTAGATGAATTTCTTGTTGCCAAATTCCCCCTCATGTATATTACTTGAACAAGCACAAAAAGCGTGCTGGAATAACGAGATGTTTGCCAGAAGTGTGTCGGGGACAAGATCTCCGCATGCACAAATAGTTGAGTTCAACGTATCGCAGAACATTGAGAAGCTTTGCTCGTACTGGTAGTTATAGGTACAAGCCGAATAATACCCTTGTTACACAGGCAGCCTAAACCTCGGTTAGTGTAACCGCGGTTACGCGCAACCGTTGTTCGCTTATGTTACACGGTATGCGAAACCGCGGTTATGCCGCTAACCGCAGTTGTACCAAACTTAGCTTGGCGACCTCGGTTTGGCAGTTAACCGAGAAAATGGCGGTTTCCATGGAGGACGTGTGCACTCCACGAGCGTTCGTGAAAAACGAACGAATTGGCCTGCAAGAACAACGGAAAGCCTGATTAAGCTTTGGGAAAACAATTTGCGTCATCTAGGGAGCACCTCAAGGAATGCGAAAGTGGACGCGGCAATAACAGCCGAGTTGAACGCGGGGCTGCCGCCAGACGCAGAGCCATTCACGCCAAAGCAAGTCCGCTTAACCGAGGACGTTTGTGCGCCGTGTAACATCGACAAACTGTGGTTGGCGCTAACCGTGGTTCAACGCGGTTAACTGTGGTTGGTCGTAACTGCGGTTAACTTGCCTGTGTAAGAAGGGTGTAAGTGACGATGATCCTGATCGGCCGAGCCACATCTGTCACATCTTTTAGATTAACTGTCGGTAGCCGATGCGGTGTCCACGACGACGTGCGGGAGTGACTCTTTCTCGACGCTAGAGATTTGCCGGGATGATGGCTTGGGTCCTTGCACGGTGCGACCGTGCAGCCAACCTCCTCTCAGCCCGCTGGCGAGTGGCAGCCAACGTAGCCGGGAATGCGCCGTTGAGGCTCCGCTTGCTGTATCGGAGCATATGTCTCCTGGAGCGCGGGCACTTCGGGCGCCTCTAACTCTAAGGGAAAATTACTTGAAAGAGGATCAACGGAGCTAATAGGCGCGCGCGATGGACGAATAGACTGTGGAAGGAGCGACCACAGAGGGACGTGTTCCATATGCAAACCCGTTCGTCTCAAAAGGAGCAACGGCGCGGGAGATGCAGGCCATCTGCAGAGATACGTACCATGTGCAAACCGTTGTCAAGGGAACTGACCGTCCTCCTTGCCCTTCGGTCAGACTTCCCACTTGTGTTCGTGGTGGTGTCCGCCGCTACACAGAAGGACCTCCTATTCCCTGCACGGCACCACACCCAGGTTTTCAAGGCGGTTCTTCGCTTCCTTGAGGACACTGGAATGGCCAACCGGCTATAGTAGCCGCCCGCGGCGTCCTCGGTCATGGACAGCATTCCTCCTCTCCTTCTCCTCCCTCTTCTCATCTTTATCTCCCTTCCCTCCTTTCCCCTACAGGCGCTGAGCCGTGTTCCCGATTAGGGTTGCAGAAGTTGCGCCTTTTCCTTTCCTCAACCTCTCCTCTCTATATATATCTCTCTTTCTCTCTCGTGGTGGTGTGTTCGCGGTGGTGTCGCGCTCGAGAATTATAGTTCGGTGATGTAGGAACTATGCCGCGGCGCCTAAGATGTACACGTATGCGTTGCGTGGATGAGCATGCGGTGCTGTTTTAGATGCGAAGCAGCTTTTGCGCTGGGCTTTGTCCGTAGTTCCATTGGCGACCGTCCGCTTTCTAAAACCTACCATAGCCATCTGTAACATATTCAACGCGCGCTCGCGCCAAGGAGAAGTTTTCTTCGTCTTGTTCTTCGATCGCCTTGATGATGATACGTGCAGAGCGCGCGCTCGCGCCAAGGAGAAGTCGTCTTCGTCTTGTTTTTCGACTGCCTTGATGATGAGACGTGCAGAGCACTTTAGGTGCCCGGGATGCCGTATGCTGTCCTAGCTAGGCGTAACGCAGACAAAACCACGTGGGCTGGCACGCGCTAGCGCGTTCGGGCCTGTGTAAGGGGCTGCGTAAGATGCTGTGGCCTCTCGCCTTTACACTCTCTCAGCAGTCACGTGATGGCGTCGGGGAACGAGATTCCGCAAACGCGCGAAGAACCCGCGTGGCGTTCTCCAACAATAGTTCGGGACGAGTGATAGCAACAGCAACTACATTGAATTCATGGTGTGCTCCACATGCAAGAACGCGTTAACATCGGGCAAGGTGCCCGAGATGAACGGAACTTTAAGTCGACCCATGCGCTCCTTCGTATTCCCACATGATTCCCTTTAGTGGGAGATGGTGAATTTTTTTTACGTTTCGCCGCACCCATGAAGTCTGGAGCTGGTGTCGACACGCCGCGCTGTATTTGTCCGGCGGAGTCACGGCACTGCGACACCACCGGCTGGAAATTGCGGCCGAGAAGACAGTAGGCGTACCGGATCCATGACTTCAATCTGACCATGGGAAGAAATCGGCGCTTGATACTTTCACAAGTATCCCATTCTTTATTCTACCGTACCTGTCGCATGCGCGAAACGCATTGCCATTGCCGGCAACGGGCCCGATCGTGTTGGATATCGCGCGCGCGAAATGGACCGAGAGGGCTGGCTTGTGCGTCAGCTCGCCTGTGCTTTGTGACCGCCTGGATATTGGCTCGCTCACTGACCGCGGATTCGCCGTGGGGATGAGCTGCGATCGCGATATTAGGCAGAGGCTTCGCCGCCGCATCGGTACTCGTCCAAAACGCATTGCGGCGGGCGGCAACAAGTTCGATTGTATGTCGCGCTCTTGAAATGCACCGGCATGGACTGACATGGGCATTAGGTAGCCGACTTCAGCTGTGCTTCGGAATTTTGTAGAAGTTGGCCGCCATTAGCGTCGGCTTCCCCGACACTCGCTCGAGGTTCACCGGTTTGCTGGCGGCAGAGCCGGCTGACGGGCTTGCTCGAGCCGTACGACGCGGCTCGCAGAAAACTCGTGGACACATTGGCGGCGCCTCGACGTGATGGCCGGGGCTGCCGCACTTGAGCTGTTGCGCATTGTCGCTCGCAATTCGTTTTGATTATGTACATCACGGGGAAGTTATTTGATGCCATATTTTAAACATGTGTTTTTATTTCACCTTGCACGTATTTGCCGTGTGCGCGCATCTCATCCTCTCTGTCACGTGTGACTAACTATTTGCAGTCTTTTTATGCTTTGCAGGACGCAGCCGTTGTCCAGAACGTGCATACTGTTGTGTGCGCTGGCGCGTGCAATGCCAGTTATCTATCGCTTCCGTTGAAGCAGCTTCACATAGAGGAAGGACTCTACGAGACATGACCACGAGGGTGAACCTGTATTTGACATTTGAGAGTGAATTCACTGACAGAAAGCATAAACTTCATATGTATATAAAAAATAAAACAATTCATTGTCTTACGTTTGTCTTCTGTTGTCGCATTACATGTATGACTAAATATTTTTTCGCGTGTTTTTTTGCGCCATTTGCTGCACACTGCGGAGAAACACACGCGAAAAAAATATTAAGCCTTGCGGAGAGTAACTGTAGAAAATCATCCCTGGGGATTAACCGATTATTTGAACTGGGAATGAAAAGTTAATCGGAATGGAGTATTCGAGTGGACCAACCATTTGTCCGGTGAGGTGCAACTGGGGAGCCCGGTAAGGTGTAAATGTGAGGACTAAATGTTAGTTCATTGAGGTTATATGTTGGGGACTACCTGTTTAAGGTATAAATGCGAGGGCTGTTAGTGCATTGAGTCCCCTGTGGGGACTAACTGTTAGACCCGGCGCCTTTAGTCCTTAAAGGAATTAATGGTTGTGGCGGCCCCATTAGTATCCGAAAGGACGAACCACACACCCTTTTAACACCCTTTTACCGTAAAGTGTAGCGTGAGGCGCGTGCACAGTTCTACGTTACGCGCTTCCAGAGACCAAGCGTTCCACTATACAACAGAGGGTATTCTCGGTTCTCCTCTTCCTCTCGTCATATTGTGTGTTGGGAGAGGCGACCAAGTTCACCGTAGCCATGCAGAGGGGGCTGCGCCTCAGATTCGGTGTGTAGGAGTTCGCATATGAATCTGAGCACTGCGCTGAGATGTTTTACGAGAGCGTCGCGGGGATCCGCCGTTGTGGCTTATTGACTCGTTGCCGCTGGTTGGAGTTCTGGCACTTCCCTTTGTGGCTGCTTAAGGCCGCTGGCAACGTCCGCGTAGCTGCGCTCACCGGCAGTGTCGGTGCGTGGTGCAGGCACCGACTGTTTTTGTGGCTTCTTAGCTGTTTCGGCCCTCACGACTGCTCGGACTAACACGCCGGTCAAGCCGACCTAGCGCACAGGCTAGTGCAAAGTCAATATTTCGCCTGGCATCGGCCTGAGGATTCGCCAGAGAACAGGATGCTGCTTCAATAGCAAACAATGACCAATTACTTTTTACACCTTAGCTGTATATGGCATACGTCCTTGATTTCTTCGTGTTGTTGTCCGCATGCGAAATTCTCTTGTGACTTCTTGAGAACAGTGGAAGAACTAACTTTAACACATTAGGTCTTCCACTGCTTCTTAGATGGCACCACGGATTTTATCATTTGAGTGTTTCGAATGGGCTTTTGAAATATTCAACAAATAAATCCCCTGGTACCATTTAGGGAGCGGTGGAATACCGAATGTGTTAAAGCGATGGATACCAGTCAGTACGCGTTTCACCACTTCAGCTGATTCGATGCGCTGCGTTGGCACGATCGTCAAAGTATGAAACAACCACTCATTGTGAAAGGGTCCATGAAGCAGCGCGCTTATGGCAGGCTTTCAAGGAATATATTCTGCGCTTAGGGCTAACTCCGACTCAGGCTCGCCAACATTTTCCTCAACAGGACTCCCTAGGAGTCAGAATCATTAAAAATTCTCTCGACCAGACTCACTCGGGCTCAAACTAACCATAATATCAGTCAACTTGACTCACTCAGACTCGGGCTCATGGCCAAATCTGAGTCTGTGTGAGCCTGAGTGAGTCGATTCATGAGTGAGTTCGCCAGCCTATGTGTGCACGTAGCGCCATCTCTCATCGGTGGCAGCGGTGGCCTGTCATAACCGAATGGTAAATAGGCGAAAGAAAAAATCATATTCGAAGAAAAAAAATAGTTATCAAAAAGTACACCCGCTTCTATACAACAGAACACTCTGTTACAAACGGGAACATCAAGGTGAAATTGCACTGTCGCACTACTAATTGCGTGTTTTCTCAAAATATACAATATTTTACAATGCGGCCCCATGTGTTTCTAATGGTCGGTGTTTAATTGCCAGGGAAAACCACGCGCTTTGTAGTGTGATGTTAAATTTTGCCAAAAAGTTGCAGTCGGTCTCTGCTGTATAGCAGCGGGAGTACTTCTTGATAACTAGTTTTTATTTTATCAGATATAATTTTTTTGCCTTTTCCCAACCACTTACGGCAGGCCACCGTTGCTACCGGCGAGAAATGCAAGTACTGACGTGTCCCCAAATATTGGGAGTGATGGCAAAGAGCAAGCTATTTTTTTGTACTGATTGCCATAGCCTCAATCGTACATACAAAAATATCTGTTGTTCGGTCAATAAGTCTGTATTCCTCAAAGACCGTAGCTTCGTAGCGGCTCTTGAGTTGCTTGAGTCTACACACATTACAGAGGTTGTAAACTGTCGAATCCAGAAAATCTGCCCAATAAAATTGCGTTTTGAAGAATTGCAGCACTGAGCGTCCACCGTGCTTCGCGATGAATACCGACCTTCTCGAAGAGTTGACTGTACTTGCATTGAGTAAGTAAACATCCATTAAAGATTACAGCACAGCGATATATTCAGAGTGCTCTCAGAACCGAACAAAAGAGCCGCTGCTTTCCAACCACTTTCGTTGAGCTATTCAGAACGCAAAGTGTACGTACGAAGTTCTGAATCCGGCAATGGAGAGTGGAGTGTTCCTTGTTTTGTCTGTAAACACGTTGTCCGCACAATACCTGCCACCGTGATGGATAGAATTAAGCGGTGGTTGAACGAAGCCACCTTTCACTGGGCGCCATCGCAAATAAATATACTGAGATGAAGCTTTTGCGTTGAAAAATGTCAACTTCCATAAAAGGTATTATCACAAGAATGTGGGTTCGTACAGAAAGCAGCTCAATCATGCTGTTCTATCCAAGCGACCACAGCTGGTGAGAGTGAACGCTAACGCGCGTCCCCACGAACTTGACACAAAAGCGAGAAATTTAGAAATTTAAATTTAAAAGTAGCTTCCCCGTACTAAGCTTCGTGAAGACGGCGTTGCGGTTCGAGTGAGAGTTACTTTTCTGGTGTCAGTGGTGATTGAGCGAAGTGAAAATACGTGATTGAGCAATCACCTTTCTAAGGCTTTCTTTCATGGCTAAGTGGCGACCATTCTGCAAATGTGGAAGTGTTTGGACATTGCCAGAATGCATACCTCTAGAAAACAAAATTAAATAAATGACTGCATGCAATAATGTTCAAATTTGCAGGAACCTAGCAATAGCAAGTCGTTGATGTGAAAAAAAAAACGACAGAAATGTGACGAATGATTTAGAATATCACATGAAGCTCCCCAAACAGTAAAAAGAATAGCAGGCTTGAATATAAAGTGTTTCCTGTATTATAAACTGCAGGTAGCAGTGGGGGCGGCTTCTCCAGTGGAACAAGACGTTTAATACACAAAAGAAGCGTGGTGTCGGAGTATTCGTGAATAATGGAATCTATTGGGTAGTATTGAACGAGCAAACAGAAGCTGCATCAAAAATACAAAGAAAAAACAAGAGGAAGAAAATGAAGATTGCGAATTTGTGCCGTCATAATCTATAACCGATTAAGAAATACTAAGCATTATAGTTGACGACCACAGTTCTACTATAAAAGGATATATTTAATATCTTACTTATAGCCACGTGTTTCTTAGCCGATCCCGCTATGTGGGTAGGTGTTGTTGTCCTCTCTGCATGGCTCATACTCAATGCAAGGGATTGGCCGAGTAGAGTGTGAATTTTGCAAATATCCTTGGAATATTTCTTGGAGCGTCATCGTCGTCATTATAACCGCGTGCCATACATGTGGCGGATCAAAATTGATTTCATATTAGAGCGTGTCTTGGTTCTAAAATAACATCCAGATTTTGACGATCAAACGGCTTTATTACGCAAATGCAATTGTGATCAAGGATAAGGAAGTTATGAGCTCCTTTCTTGGTTCCAGCGAGCGCACGTGCTAATATATTCGGTTGTCTAGATCGGGTCATACCCGTATCCTTCAGTAAGAAGGAAATTACACATAACAGTACATATCCAAACTTCCGCACGTCCACTGCGGTTCTCTACAATCTACAGAACCCCATTTACACGGACAAGACGTCTGCGACGGGACCATTCAGGACCCCAGTTTAAAAGCGTGCTGCATCTACCAAGCCAATTGCAAGAACAATTCCACGGCGGCCTTCATGTCGCAGTGAAACACCGCAATCATTCACTATTTCTAATGCATCGACGAAGCGTGCGAACAAATAGTAGTCAGCGAGAAAAGAACGCACGCCGAAGTTACATCGGCGAAGGCTCTGTAGTTTCGCACTCTCCTCGCGTACAGCAGTGCGTTTATGCAGTGTATATTGAAGATAAAATGGGCGGCGTGGCGATTCAATTGCGCACCGGCCAGTTACACACGATACAGCTACATCTTCGTCGGCGTGCAACAGAGGGAGACGCGAGGCCCATGGGGATTCGATGCGGCAACATAGTGGGGAACACTGCAATATATGCTCTAAAGACACGTGTTTTTTAGATGCGAAGCAGCTCTTTGACAAGCCTGTGTAAGGGGCGAGACAGACGGTACCATTTTCCATGCGATGCGGGGTCCGACACGGCGGTGGGGGAGAGGAAATGGTGGCTGTCTGATGCTATGAAAGGTCACCATTCCGGTATCCCCACCGCCGTGTCGGACGCCGCATCGCATGGAAAATCGTACCGTCTGTCTCGCCCTTTACGCTGTCCCTCCGTGCGTCCGTACGAACGCGCCGCAACGCGCTCCCCTCGCGCAGGTGTTGGAGCGGTGCCAAGGAGGTCACGCCGCAGCTGCGCGTTGACGTCACGCTCCCCTCACAGTGCGCGCTGACGTCACTCTCTCCCTCGCCTGCCGCGCGCTCGCCGCAGCACCCGCAGCTGCCGCCTCGTCCGTTCGCCCGCAACAGCTGCCGCTACCGCCGCTCGCTACACCGCCGACTCGTCGGTTCACGCGCAAAAATTAACACCATCTTCCGGAAGGGGACGCTTATGGGATGCGAAGCAGCAGCGTTGCGCACGGGTGGCCTCGCGGGTTGAACGGCGCTAACGCGCCAGCTCCGGTCCAGCGCCCGTGTCCACTCTGAAGAAACGACAAGACCTACACCAGCCATCGCTCAAACGAATCTTCCAGCACTCACCGCAGCACCCGCAGCACCGCAGCACCAGAACAAGAACCGGAAACAGGGGGCGCACTTCTCTCCGAGCTTCCGCTATTCAGCAGCCGCTGAAATGGACAGAGTATTACATGGACACATCGAGAAGAGCTCCTATTCCCCATTCGAATTAAAAGAAAACACTAACGGCGGCGCGCCGCAATTATTGCACGGCGGCGGCGGCGGCGGTGTGATCTCTCTTGGGACTTCAGCGGTGGCGCGAGTGGTGTGACCAAAAACAGGCGGCGGCGCGGCGCGGCGGCGCACACCTCTAAGTGCCTCACATCAACGCTAACACTGATAATTGAGGAGATATGCGCAAATGTTCATCTTTTCTGTCATGATAATGTTTGCTGCAGTGCTGTTTCATTAATGCACGACAGAGTTCGAAATGCCGCTTCCTTCTGAAGGGAAACGATAGGAAAGGCGCGCGAAGAGGAAGAACGTCTGGAAGAATGTTGAATTTAAATATTTGAGTTTAAAGGCACAAAATAGACTAAACAGTGCTCTGGGATTACAAACAATCTCGGAAAAGAAATACACTAACGTGAACTAACAAGGATCGCCTCAAATGTGCCGGTAAAGCAGGAGAAAAGCTATTATGAATGATTCGCTTATGGTGAGAGAAAACATAAGGCAAATTAAATTCAAGAAGAGGCTTATCGCGAGTGAGAAGATAGATAACTCAAGCGCACATCTCTTCACCCTTACGCTGACTTTAATATAGTGAACCAGGAATGATGAAATCAAGATGAGCAATATTGGCATTCCTGTAGCCGCACAACTGCGGCCACCCGCGGTAAGCGTTGGCCGTTTTGGCGAATCAAGCACTCGGACAAAGACAAATTCCCACCGCATGTTGCGTTTCTGTGCCACCGCAAAGGCAAAACAAGAATAAGGTAACCAAGTGCCAGAAGGATATGGAATAAAAGAATTAGTAAAAAAACTAAGAATGGTAGTATAGTGTACTCCCCGCAGCTTTTAATAAATCACACCTAAAAGACAGAGGAGACCACTAATAGAGGGGCTGCTTAGGTGAAACATGTACCATTGACGTCAGTTAAACGCTATTATGACAACTGTACGCCAGCAGGTGAGACAACGGCCAAGGAATCGACCATAAAATGTGCCTCGGAACGTTAGTAAAAGCCCACATCCCTGTTGGTCACAGAATAAGAAACATTGACTACCGAGTACATGCGATATCTTGTCTGTAGGAGTCTAGAGGGAAATATGGATCGAAGGCTTTATGTGCGTGCGCTTGGGTTTAGGACGAGCGTGTGTGTGTTTGCGTATATTTCTTTATGTACGCATGCGCGCAAGCATTATCTCCGTTTAATCGTAAATATTTTACGACATTCTGATGTTTTCTTCGTGACCCAAGCGCGTTGCTTAATCTCCCATGCCCCTATAAAATTTGTGGCACGTCGTGCGGCCACAAATTTTATGGGGGTTCTTCGTCGTAGATTGGGGAATGCCACTTTCTTCGGGCATGTTGTTCCTGGAGAAAACAACGGTATATATGGGAAAAAAAACGACGTACGAGCGATTGATGAAACAACAAGGTTTTGCAGACTCGGTAGAAGGTAACAGGCGTCATGTCGGGCAAGGAATCGCGTTAACATATGGTATATAGCGCCGTAGAAGAGTAAAATATCAACGAGGCGTCACACAACGCGAATTGCGTAACGAGTGGGTTGTTTAAAGCTTCCAAACCATTACAAAGGGCTCAGCCATAATTCTTCCTCTTCGTTAGCCACAGCATCAACAAAGTGCACATGATGCCTTGCAGATGCGTATTCGTTACCTCGCTTCTACGTAGAATGAAGAATAATGCTATAGTCTGTACTTCCTTACTTCACAAAAATTAAGATGATTTATGACATAGTGGGTACCTTGCACTGTACGTGTATTAGTAGTCCCAAGAGATTACAATGGGCTCTAGAAAGGCCGCTCTTCCTGCCTTCGCTATGACTGTGCTGCGTGTTCCGCGCAGGCCTGTCATTTTTTAATGGAAACAGGCTTGGAAGAATGCATAAGATCGAATTACCGGTAACATCACCGCGACACAAAATGCAAGTTACTATTAGTATTGTAACGTGACTGGACGAAGTAAACATACGGAAGGAAGCGCGTGCTAATATTTCATACAGACATAAACTAAAGTATAACATTTGTTGCTGCCTATCTGGCTTATCACTTAGGCTGGGCCTGGAACTAAACGTAGCCCTTGATGTTGCACGGATGTAAAAGTTGCACGCCTATTGTAAAACGGGTGTTAGGAGTCGGCACTTGTATTTGTGTACCGATGACGACACGAGAGATATTTTGGTTGTGTGACATAACGTATGTTTCCGAGGTGATGCAATGCTGTACAAGATTTCAGAAGCGATCAGAATTGAATCAAAAAAGGTGCTCTGGCACCTTATCAAAAAGGTCCCGCAACACCTTTCCAAGTAATCATCGAATGAATTCATTAAAGGAGTTTATTGCCTCTCGAAACGACTGCCGAAAAATTTTTAGTCCGTCAAATATTAGACAGGGATAATACTAGCCAAGTCAAATACTAGCCAAGTTACAGGAAGGTACGCAAAGGGGGATGACAAGGGTGCAAAAAATACGTTCGTTTCTAAGCGCGCGTCATGAGCTTGAGCACTTTCTTTTCTTGTCTTCTTTTTTTTTCTTTGAACGCCCGGCTTACTTTCGTGTGATCGCGAGCGCGCTGGTGTAATTCTACGCTATGCGTAATTCTAGCACAAAAGAGTCCAGAGCGGACACGTCGCGGCATCCCACATCGGCCGGCAGCGGTAACTAAGCAGCTCACTATGCTCAACTGACTCAGCCAATGGCAGTGGACCGTTTGTTTATGGCGCGGCCATTTTGAATTAAGCCATCATTTGTTGGGAGAATAACGAGCAATTTGTAGCTGACTTTGAAAATTTATTGTAAATTGCAGGCCACGTTCTGCGCTATAATGTTTGGCTCACGTGTTCTCAGGAGCCTCGACTACCTATCGGCAGCGTTTTTTTTGACCATGCTCAAAAAGTGTTGCAGGGCATAATTAAAACTTTCCGAAAAATAGCACTGCGCTGTTTCTTAATCAGCGACGCCTTCTCTTCAAATCCAGTGCGTCGGCTTAGGCTGCGAGCCATAAACGTCGGCGAATATCTAATCTCCCTGTATAAAATCGAATTAGCGGCATTTGCCATCAACAAGTATTAACGTGAACATTTTTCTGCGAGCAATTATGTCTCATCAAAGCCGAGTTGAAGGTATTTGCGTAAAAAAGGCTTCGTGAAGTCAGATTATACTTTAGCGTAGGTGCATTAACCCTGCCCTGGAAGCGAATATACAGTTACAGAGCCATGAAACCTTTCACAGCGCTACACTTTAACGATAGCTTTTCCATCGCGTACAGCGTTCCCTCGGTAAGCTCAAGTTTTTATCATTTATACAGTGTTTAATGGGAAAGCTTCGGCATTTTCTGTCAACTTATTCATTGAAATTTGAGACGTACCCGGAGACTTACTTTCGATGAAGTTGCTTTTCGAGCTCGAATTCTTTCGAGACAAGAATTAACGGAAGCGTAAATGTAAATTGTCCTTTCTAAGTGCCCGGAAAACCTTTCTTTTCATTAACGTTGCTCAAGCAAAGGGAAGTAAATCCCGTGTTGCGCTCTCTGGGCTGTATTATAATGGCCTGTTGCGCGCTGAAAAAAAAAAACCAAGTGTTCACAGAGGATCTATCAGACTAATGAACAAAAGGAGAGAAATTTCGCCGACAGGTCACGTGCGCAAGCGTTCGCGCACAAGTCGACCGCGGGGAATGAACGTCGACTGTAAACGAATAACTGCGACTTTTCGTTCGCGTTTATGTCATTGCGGGTTAATAAAGGCGGAGCGCTTTCTCCCTACGTCTGAAGAAAATTTGACCGCGCGTCCTTCGGGAAGGTCACATTTAATTAGTTAACGGGTTAGCGCTTTTATAGGGAAGCCCTTAATATGTGTTTCACAGTGGTTCTTGCGCCGCAGCGAGCGACGGCTTTGTAGGTGTCGAATGTTAATCAATGAACAGCCACAGTTCCGATTGCTTAATACATTGGCTTTTTTTTCATTTTTCCTAGGGGTGTGCGAATATTCGAGTTTCGAATTCGAATCGAATAGTTCCTAATCGAATAATTCGATTCGACTTTCGAATAGCTAGTATTCGAAGCTTCGAATAATTCGACAGGACGAATATCTAAAACGCGACAAAGGCCAATGGTGCAACCTAGCTAGGGTAGGGTGGCAAAAACTAATGCTAACGTCGCCGTTCGTTAAACTTACACTGACATGCTGGTTCAAAAGCGAGCGCATGTTGATCTTAAAGGATATTTTATCCTTTCCGCGCGCAGAAAAACACATGAGAAAACTGTCAAGTCCATCACAACTTCGCTCTTCTTGCGTAGTTCGCTCGTATATGCCGCAAGCGCCGTAAAACGACCTGAATTTATTCACGCTGGTCAGTCGCCCCTGCCGCACTGCACCACTAGTTCAGAGACTCTCATCGTTCCGGCGCGCAGTGAAAACATTGCTGTGAACGGGCGCCCAAAGACTTTCGAGCCCGGAGCACCCATGGGCACAACATGTCAGTTGAGCTGGACCATGGGGACAGTAAGCTAGCTACCGTAGCCCCCTCTGTTAGGAGTGCCGCTGCTCACTGGGATGACGGCTCTTCTATCAACATCGCCCATAAAAGCTGGAACAAAAGCCACTCCCGAACAAGTGCGTAACGAAGCTATCAGTACGCCATAGCGTCTGTGATTTTTCCTTTGTCTTGCCGTATCTGGTGGTACACATTTGTACTATTCGATATTCGATTCGATATTCGATATTTTGGCCACTATTCGGCACTATTCGATTCGAATTCGATTCGAGATTAAATATCACTATTCGCACACCCCTAATTTTTCCTTTTATCTGTTTCACAAGGAAATCAAGCTTTAAGTTCGTACGGCGGTTGTCGGCGTAAACTCCAAGTTTTCTTGTAGCTTACGCCGCCCTTTCACAGCTGTGTGAATAGAGGATAGCTACGATGTGCACAAATGCCCATCTTGCCTACTTGGGAAAAGGAAACCCTCGCTCGTTGAATGCTTAATCGCTGAGTTCGTTGAGCAAGTGGTATGGCGGATGTACGTTAACGAAGCGCTGTGTTGTCATCAGTTCTTTTCTCAGATACTCTGCAATTAACGCCCATACTCTCGAAAGACAGGCCGTCAAGCTTGCGTCTTTCAAATACCCTTCACTGTTTTGTTAACGACTTAACGTATTACGAAGCGCATTATTAGCATAGTTGCCTCTTGTAGCGTTCATTATGCGACAGCAAATTCATTTCCGTAATAGTTTCTCGCTTAAAACAAAGGGAGTATAATCTAAGAGATGGAAAGCAGAAAATCCCCCACGAAAAACGCGTACTTTGCTTGTTTCAGCACTAAACAATTTGTCTTTATTGCGCGTGAAAACGCCAAGCGCTACCTTAAAGTCATTTACCTTGATTCTAGCTTGGTGTATAAGAACGAAACACTGGCCAGCAGCTGTGATTGGAGGATCATTTTTCATCTGCTACGCATTAACATCGCTATTATTTGGCACAATACTCAGGCGTGATGTGGCATCATTTATAAAGCCCTGTGGAACCGACGGCAGGCTAAGCAAGGTTGTGGTGTTGTTATCATTAAATATAGTTAGGCGCGCAAGCAAGAAGACAAGTGGTGAAACAAAACAGACAAGCCCAATTTCTTTTACTCTTTCCCATGACTCGTACCCGCGGTTTCATGGCCTCACTTTCGTATATTATCAATCCCTACAAAGCATCTGAAGTTCTCAACATTCCTCAGTTCTGAAATGGTAATTCGTCACGGCATACAGAACACACTTGTAACGGTCAATAACTGTGTCTGGAAGGCGCGCCGCCGCACCCCCTTCTTTCATTTTTTTTTTACCTATGGGCGGCGAATGTCTATATTCACCGTAAACGACCGCATCTTTCACTTGACCAACATCTTAGGCAAAACGAGCCGCAGCGTCCACGTTAGTAATTCAGAATAGGCCTCGCAAGTGTGCAACCGAGTTATGTGGTGCCTTGCGAAGATACCTCTGTGAAAGAACACACCACTATGTTCCAAAAGAATGTACGCAACCATGACTGCTTATCAAAAAGCTAACTGGCGTTCACTGAGAGCGCATCACGAAACTGTGATTTTAGACTTGCGCATTACAGTGTTCTGGTGTTTCGACTGCAAGATTACCGTCTCTGTGAAATGGGACAAACACGCACATCGCAGATAACCTCAAATGTGATACATTATCTCGTGATGTGACGATTTGCACTAACTTCCTGACAGAGATTGCTTTTGAATTCTGGCGCTAAGAGAAGCTGCCATAATAATGGGTTAAGAGGTATTCAAGTAATAGCTAGTGCGTCGACATACCAAATTCCCTCCTCGTTTTTACTTCTTCCTTTCTTCAGACTTAGCAAATCGTTCACTTTTAGCATTATAGAGCTCCTTACGTACAACAGCGTGCAGCGATTTCGCATATTTTTTCGCATTTTTTGTCTGAGAGATTACCCGATGCTATTCAAAGTCTGTGCGAAAAGTGATCGTACCCTTTCGCGCCGAAGAGCTGCGCCCTGGAAAACGTGAGCTGAGAGAACGCTGTCGCCTTATAACGAGCTACCAATCTCCTTAACTATAATTATCCTAGTTTCTCTGGAACTTAGGCGAACGTTGCGCACTTCAGCGCTCCTAACTTCTTCATGTGCTAGTATACGCGTAATGCCAGTATATTTGTCTGGAAAAGTACCGGTCTTCTGGAGCTACTCGCAAGACGGCATAGCTCCCTTTTCATTAGCCGGTTTGCGTGACGCGCGCTTTCCCTCTCACTTCGCGTTGTCCGTATTTCTTTTCGGAAGATATTTTCCCTAATGCTCTAGTAGAAAACTTTTAATGACAGCTACCAGCCGTAACTGCGCATTCGAGTGTATTTCTAGCGCGAGTTTTAACGATCGTTAGGACTTTCTCTTCTGGCGCACTTGCATAGATGTTTACGGTAACTCAGAGCAGAAATTGCGTGCCGGATAGTCTCGCATGTGCTGTGCGCGTTCTCGTTCATTTTCCGCATTTTCCTCGTTCAGGCGCCGGGGCCGGGTTTTTCGCGTGCTACAACGCCGCGACCGAAATCTGTAACTCATAAAGAGCTTCGCTTGAAAAATGTTTCCCATGGAGTAGAAACACTGAAAGGGGAAGCATGGTTTAGTGTAAAGCTGAAATTTCTTGCACGGTTCTTAAGTGACATGAATAATTGACGAATCGTGATTTGCAACCCCAGACATTTGTTGCTGTGTAGAAGATGAAACCTCTTGATAGATAAAAGGCTTGCCTTAAACAGTAGCGCCGGCAGCGACGTAACAGACGTCATCTGCAAGCCCCTTGGTGATTCTCCTACAGCGGCTGGTTGTCTTGCGAATCGCACCTCTATCTGTGGAGCACGACGAGAGACCCAACTGAAAACCAATGACTATTCTCAGACGTATATGGAAGTATTGCACACATGTAGTTTGACTTTTGCCACCTGTCGAACATTGCATATCCAGTAATTGTATAGTATAGGTATCAGCAGAGCAAGCACACTTAAAGGGGGCCCTGAAACACTTTTACAAGTAAT
Organism: Rhipicephalus sanguineus; assembly: GCF_013339695.2. Lineage (NCBI taxonomy): Eukaryota > Metazoa > Arthropoda > Arachnida > Ixodida > Ixodidae > Rhipicephalus > Rhipicephalus sanguineus. The sequence goes on from NC_051178.1 coordinate 100,634,124, forward strand.
CGTGGAATGACCCCAGTGTCGGAGTTTATTACCTCACAAACCGATTCCCGCAAAAATGTCTCGAATACGTCAAGAATGTGAGGAGTAACAGTGATTTGCCGCAAGCTTTAACCGTTTTCTCTCCTTCCGTCCCGGCGAGCGCGCTGGAATCTACAGAGGGAGGAAAGAAGGTACGGGGGAAAGAAGTTACGTCAGCGCGCGTCATTTGACAGTTTTAGTTGAGCGGACGCAGCCTGCCATTAATGGCTGGCAGTCTGCGTCCACAGAGCTGCGGCGGACGCCCGACTAAAGCTGTCTAATTTATGGAGCGCGCGTGAAGAAACGCCATCGCTCCCTCCCGTTGTGATTCCTATGCGCGCTAATGTGGCTACTGTGTAATCTTAGCAGACTGTGGAGCGCAGCGCCGGCACGTGGTGGCACGCCGCCGCATCCGATCAAAACGCTGCTCGTGATTTATGCCGGCTATTGAACAATAGCATCCTATCTGTTCGACGTCAAACAGCCGGCGCTAGCGGCTCCGAGAAGAGTGAACACAGGCCTCTGTGTGAAAAGAAGGCCCCTGAAATAGTGACAACTTCGCGCTCCGCTTCTAAATTCTCCTTGCCGCGCACGACTGCAAGATCCGTCTCAGCTGCGCATAGCAGTGTCCCAACACTCTGCCTATCAGCGGGATGTATTTTCTCACCAAGCCTGAGGGGTGGTTCCTGACCCATTCAAGCTGAGAAAGGACTCTGCTAGCACGAGTCTCCTACTGCAGGGGCGAGGGTATATGTACCATGGATTTGTGGCTGGAGCTTGTACTGAATTCTAAGCTAATGAATATAGGGAGCGTTCAATGGGGACCCCGCTACACAACTAAATATTGCGTGAGGACGCACGACCGTTCAAATGGCGTTTTTGTATGAGCAATGAAAGGCCTAGCATGTTTTATCGTACCATTAAACGGGGCAGAAGAAACATCCCTCTCCCCGGTCCTCCTTGCCGAAAAAAAAAAGTGGCTTAACCTGAAACGTGAAGCATTCGCGGCAGCAACAACCTATTAGAAAAAAAGTATGGCGCTCATGAGCTTACGTTCATCAGCCGCGTAAAGAGCTCATTACGCCGACATTCCGGTGTCTGTGTTGGCGTCCTTGGCTGTGAGCGAAAAATCGGCGTATTCCGTGAGCGAAATTCGAGATAGAGGCAAATTAATAATAAAAATGTTCGGTTCGAGTGGCAGTCGAAACCACGCCTTCTGCGTGGCAAGCAGGTGTTCATCATCGCCAACAGCTTCAACAAAGTGTGCAGGGGAGCGTGTCGCCTTACGGATGCGTAGTGGGTACTTCGCCAATTCGCACAAATGAATAATTTTGGCGTAGTGGGCACTTCGGAACTGTACTTGCAGTAGGCAGTCTAGGATAGATTTAAACGGCCAGTTTTACGCGCACAGACGTTCCTTTCTTCGCAGCGTGGTTGAGACGTCGACCGAGCAGTGAAGCCTGGCTAACAGTTCAGAAGTTGATGCGAACGGGGCCCCATCACGCTATCGGGTTCGACTCTTGAAGGCGAAGCTGAAGCGTCCTCGAAGTTTTCGGGCCGAACTTTACCAATAGTTTGCATGTTGGCGCAGTTCGCGTTACCTTGCCTAAAGGATTATTGAGCACAGCGGCAGCGTCGCCTGCTTCAAAACTCTAAATGAACGGACTGAGAACGAAATATTTAGCAATGGAAAGGAGACATCAGTGATAGTTTGGTTCGCAGCTCGTGTGTGACATGTAGAAAGATATCAAAAGCAATTCAGTAAAAAAAATATTTAATATAGTTGCAAAGGTTACTACATATCCGCCGTGTGTGTGTGTGGGGGGGGGGGGGGGGGTGCGTCAACGCGACGTCTGCAGCTGTGTAGCAAAAGTGTTCTCTCAGCACTCCGAAAGCTTTCACACAAAAAACTTTTTATATATACCAGGATGGCTCCATACGCATACATAACGTGTAGAAAAGACAATGAGAAGTCGACATAAGCCGCTTCGAGCACTGTATTTCCTACATTTAAAGAAGAGAATGTGTTTTGTAAAAATGACGAACAATACACACAATATAGACGTATTTCACTGCTTCTTTAATATATTGATGCTCGAAGCACCACACAAGAATGGGGTTGCTTTGCTTATCGTGGTTTTCCCGCATCAGCGATTTGAATGATTTCGTGACGAGTTGCAGCCTTGAAAAAGACAAGTCCACTTGTCGAAAGGTCGGCTCTAGCACACATACCCTGTTTACGAATTTTTCATCGCAAGCTTCCGCCTTCCAGTGACTTCTGTCATATGTTTTTGGACTCTTGATACAAGTTAGACTTCCATGCGATGAGATTTACTTACATGCAGTGAGATTACTTATATGCAAGTGAGAACAACTATCGCACCTCCGGCACCAATGCTAGATGTAAAAGAACAAACATTCACCTAACAGAATATATATTGGTGTACTGTATTTTTGCGTTTCCTGCTATCTTTATTAGAAGAGTTTCTAAATCGTAATTCAATTGTTCACACAACTGCTTTCTTAGCGGTCCTTCATTTTCATCTCATATCTTGCCTGGGTCTCTGTATAGTTCTTGTCCTCTTTTACAGTCGTTCTCTGTACAGTTCTTTTTCTATATAGGTATCAGTATAGTTCTTGTTATTCTTGTATGTCTCGTATATCTTGTACTGAATATCTTGTAAGTGCTTCTTTCTTTTATATTTTCCTACTGATTGTATGCCTGCCGAATTACACATGTCAAATCGTGTTTCTTATGTTTATAACTTTTGATCCGACCTGTAACCTGCTACCCTGTGTAATATGTTTACAGACCGTATGGTTACGAAGTACGAAATATGAAATGCGTGTGTTGATAGCCCCTATCACTTGTGCGGAAATGTAGTCGGTCGTTTATGATACTCTGCAGCCTTTTTGAGTGGCGTAACGCTGTGATTTTCTTCATCATTGAAGAAACGAAAAGTCGTCTCCGATTTTAATCCCGGGAACTGGTGACCCGACACTGCATTCTCAGTTTGCAGGATGAAATGCTTATTATCGCTATTGACCTGTGCTGTTCGTCCTACGGGCAACTGCTGAATTAGGTTCTTCATTCTTTTTTTTTTCTCCTTTAAAATGACTATCTCACCATGATGTTTGAATAGTGGTGGCTTCTCTCGCTTTTATTTGTCTGTCAACTCCATCTGTATTAAAGGTAATGAAGCCAGCAGTGAATATACCGAAGAATTGAGCATACTTATTTAGTAGGGATCTTACTGAATTGCTCGCTGCGCCGTTTCGTAAGGCTGCTGTCGCTTTTCAAGAAAACCGGCACTGCCACTCCGAGGAATCCGTACAAAGATGGTACGTGGCGGGCTTACCTTACGAAACCTTGTCCACTGGCGTTGCCCAATGTCTAATTCATCGCGCCGAAGGAAACTTAATTATCTGTCGGGACCGGCCGACAATATTAGATTCCGATGTGGGAGGAATACACACGACGGTGGACTTGTCAAATTAAAGCCAATGACCTTCTCCCATTACTTACTTTAGCTGTCTGCCACCATCACCAACTACTTAAATGAAAATAGGGCATTGATTCAGGATTAGGGGAAGTTTCTTGCTCTTGATCTGTCCATTAAACATCGATTGAGAGTAGAGGCATATAGCGCAGTGCTTAAGAGGTGCAGGGTTTGGGGGAATCCACAGCTTGATGTAAAAAGCGCCGAAATTTGTGGCACGTAAGTCCTGTAAATCGGGGAAGAAGCTACAATGAAACTGGACTGAGTGAGCGAGTAGCAAGTCTTCTATGAAAGCGCGCACTGCGGAATCACCCGGTAACATATGTTTTATCACTTCATGCATATTATTGAACATACGTCAGGATAACGGACCGCTTTCTAGCGCACAATGTTCCCGGCCACCATCCCTATGGGTGTACCAACATAAAGACGATGAGAAACTTGCATACTTTCCTTCAACTAATTGACCACAGCGTCACAAATCGGAAGTACGCGAATGCGTCGTTGAAAGAAATTTTGGTAGCACAGTGATTCGTGAGAGCCACATGGATGGCGACAAGGCCCCATCGATTCCGTGAGGTCGCGTTAGGCGAATCAGGCATTAGCAAGGCCTTTTAGCCCCTTTTTGTCCTTTCTTTTTTTTTCAGAAATCACGTGCTGTTCGTAGGTCCAAGTATGTGCGCGTGGTCTTGGTCTGCTCGCGACTCTTTTTTTTCTTTTTGCTGAACTTTTTTTTTACTTTATACTTTTTCCACTTCCTTATTTTTCTTTTTTTTCTTCTATACTTTTCGCTCTGTCGCTCGGCTCGGACGACGATGATATAAAAGCGCATAGAAGCCTGGTAAACTTCCTCTTGATGTCCGATCGAAACATCGACAAATAAACAGTTTTTTAGGAGCGTATACCTTTTTCCTATTTATTTTATGGCAACCGAAGACAGACTCTTCATAAACTATGTATATATATATATATATATATATATATATATATATATATATATATATATATATATATATATATATATATATATATATATATATATATAGCTATTTACAAAAGTAATTGCTAACAGAATTATACGACATTGGAGTTCAATCAACCAAGGGACCAGGCAGGATTTCGTACAGGATTCTCAACAATAGACCATATTCATACTATCAATCAGGTGATAGAGAAATGCGCGGAATACAACCAACCCCTATACATAGCCTTCATAGATTACGAGAAGGCATTTGATTCGGTGGAGACATCAGCAGTCATGCAGGCACTGCGGAATCAAGGCATCGACGAAGCCTATATAAACATAATGAAGAAATCTACAGCGGATCCACAGCCACTATAGTCCTCCATAAAGAAAGCGACAGAATCCCAATAAAGAAGGGCGTACAGCAGGGAGACACGATCTCTCCAATGTTATTTACCGCGTGTTTACAGGAGGGTGTTTCAGGGCCCTACAGTCAGCTAGGAGTTCGAGGTAAGAGTAGGTGATAC
>NC_051178.1:100639232-100767271 GCF_013339695.2 Rhipicephalus sanguineus
CCATTCTTATTTCCCGAATTTTTTGTGTTTCACTACCAGCTACGTAGCTTCAAAAACTACAAAAATCTTCAAAGTTCGTGAATTTTTCTTGAGCTATCTGGACTCACCCTAACCAATTTAATAATAGCCTGATTCCAGGAAAGTGTATTTTAGTACAGAAATGTTTAGGGGTAAAATAGACTTCAGATCTTCCGAAAAAAAAATTGTGAAATTAGAGAAAATGTACGATTTGTGCATGTTTGACATATTTTTCATACGATGCGGTCAAAGTAAAAATCCTCGTCATGCGGCGTTTGATAAAAGACTTCATCGTTAAGTAATGAAAAAAGTCTTATCAAATCATTTTTTTCTTTTAAGGAAGAAAATAATTTTTGAATTTGGCCTCCGAACGCGCAGTGCATTTCATTTTGTTGCCACTTCGCCGCAAAGCACGTGGTAGCCCTTGCAGCTGACACTCGTCACAGGCAACGGCAGATGCGAGATGTATGTCAGTGGCTCGTGAGTGGTCGAAAGTCTTGTCACGTTGATGTCAGGGCGACGAGAATGAATTCGCGTTACAATGTGAGCTTGCTTGGCGGGCCAATGGGAAGTATGGACGCCCGAGAGCAGCCTATGGCGTCGTGGCACATTGTGCTAGAGGCCGTCTGTACAACATGTATACCTGAGAAAGAAGTGTGTACAGTGTGCATTATTTCTTTCAGCATGTGTATGTAGTTGTGCAGACGTCCCTCTAGGACATTGTGCCAACGACTCCCAATGGCTGCTCTCGGGCCGTCCATACTTCCCATTGGGCCCGCCTAGCAAATGCTCATTGTAACGCAAATTCATTACTCGTCGCCCTGACAGCGCGACAAGACTTTCGACCACTCACGAGCCGCTGACATACATCTCGCATTCTGGCCGTGCCTGTGACGAGTGTCAGCTGTAAGGGCGACCACGTGGCTTTGCGGCGAAGTGGCAGCAAAATGAAATGCACTGCGCGATCGGAGGGCCAAATTCAAAAATTATTTTCTTCCTTAAAACAAAAAATGATTTGATTAGACTTCTCTTCGTTACTTAACGATGAAGTCTTCTATCAAACGCCACATCGACGAGGATTTTTACTTTGACCGCATCAGTATGAAAAATACGGTCAAACATGTGACAAATCGTACATTTTCTCAAATATCACAATTTTTTAGGAAAGATTTGAAGTCTATTTTACGCCTAAACATTTCTGTACTAAAATACACTTTCCTGGAAAATCAGGCTATGATTAATATTGGTTAGGGTGAGTTGCAAATAGCTCAAGAAAAATGTCACGAACATTGAAGATTTTTGTAGTTTTTGAAGCTACGTAGCTGGTAGTGAACACAAAAAAATCTCGGAAATAAGAATGGACAACTACACAGAACCTCTGTGATAGCGCAAGCGCGGTTTCGTAGCTCAATACACAAAAATAGATTTTTATACACATTTTTCTATTAGGTACAGTTTAATAAATAGAAGCGAATTCGAGGGGGTGCCATGATTGTCAAAATTTTTTTCGACCAAAAGGTTTTTTGCCACAATCTCCATGTAGCACAGGAAAAAGGCACAAAATTTTATCAGCAAAATCTGTGGTGTGCGAGTGCCACGTCTGGGACACTTCGCCTGGAAGCACACACACACCACCCACAACACACACACACACACACACACACACACCCACACACACACACACACACACACACACACACATCACACACACACACACACACCCACACACATATATATATGTATATATTGAGAGAGCGTAGGCATGGGCAAGTTGGTAATTCATGTTTGACATTTTTGAGCGCGCAAAAGAACAGGGACGAAAAACGACGCGGACACAGCGCTGACTTCCAACATATGCCTTATTTTCTACAGTGGTACATATATATATATATAGACAACAAAAAGCAACGCACGCAGGGCGCATTGTACAGGAAGGCTTCATGTAAAACCACAAATAAGTATGCATGATAAGCAATCAAACAACCTGATACCGGATTTTTTCTCAAGAGATCAAGCGGTCATTCCTGACTACCACTATCGTCTAGTCACCCTGTGGGCCTTGCTTAGAAAGTCTAGTTCTTTTTTGGATAGATCAATTGAGGTGCACTAATGCACATGTCTCCCAAACTTGCAATCTTCGCCGCTTCTAATATCTCATGTGTTGTTTGTGCCTGGCTCCTTCCTGTCGCAGTGCACTGAGAATACATGGGATCGCACCCACACTTCCTGCAGTGGAAAGCCAATGTCCCACACCTGCCAGTTCGCACGTTATTTGCGTGCTCACGCAGCCTGTCATTGGCACACCGTCCCGTCTGCCCTATGTATTTCTTGCCACAGGACAGCAGTAACTCATAAACGATGTTGTTCTCAACATTTAACAAGCTTTCTTGTGCTTTTTTTTTGGCACCTGGGTTTTCAGAACCACTGTAGGGGGCCTTGCACAGATTATAAAGCTTGTTTGGTGCTGAAATGGACGACTCTTACGTTGGCGTTGTTTCCTATCTTTTTGAGCCTATGTGAGACATCGTGAAGGTACGGTATGGACGGCGCATTTTCTGCTTGACAGGCTCCGTTCTGGTGAAGCCTGCTCCTCCCCTCGCGAGCATGTTTGACAGTCTTGAGAAGACCCTCCGCCACAGATGTGACGACATACTGAGGAAACCCCCGCCTTTTCAGGCAGTCAGCTTGCGCCTGGAAACTACACGAACACTTGTGAGGACATGAGGGGCGATGCAATACCCCTTTAACTAGCTTGGAGTGCCCGAAGACAACGGCAGAAGCTGCTATTGGCCCTAGGCTCGTACGACCAGCAGGACCTGGTCTCGCTCGAAGAACATTCGTAAGTCAAGAAAACGCAAGGGCGTTGTTTTGCGGCATTTCATGCGTGACTGCGAGCGGTTGCAGGAAACGCGTGAACAGATCAAGTACGTTTGAAGAATCATTGCCAAATTCGCCTGGACTTGATTCTAGAAAGACAACGTAGTCGTCTACATATCTAAACACCTTCTTTACATTTGTGCCTGTTACTAGAAACTAGAAACAGAGCTAACAGGCACAAATGTAAAGAAGGTGTTTAGATATGTAGACGACTACGTTGTCTTTCTCGAATCAAGTCCAGGCGAATTTGGCAATGATTCTTCAGAGCGTACTTGATCTGTTCACGCGTTTCCTGCAACCGCTCGCAGTCACGCATGAAATGCCGCAAAACAACGCCTTGCGTTTTCTTGACTTACGAATGTTCTTCGAGCGAGACCAGGTCTGCTGGTCGTACGAGCCTAGGGCCAATAAGCCGCTTCTGCCGTTTTCTTCGGGCCACTCCAAGCTAGTTAAAAGGGGTATGCAAAATTAACCCTAATGAATGCGCTTCGCCGCTCATGTCCTCACAAGTGTTCGTGTAGTTTCCAGGCGCAAGCTGACTGCCTGAAAAAGGCGAGGTTTCCTCAGTATGTCGTCACATCTGTGGCGGAGGGTCTTCTCAAGACTGTCAAACATGCTCGCGAGGGTGAGGAGCAGGCTTCACCAGAAACGGAGCCTGTCAAGCAGAAATGCGCCGTCATACCGTACCTTCACGATGTCTCACATAGGCTGAAAAAGATAGGAAACAACGCCAACGTAAGAGTCGTCCTTTCAGCACCAAACAAGCTTTATAATCTGTGCAAGGCCTCCTACAGTGGTTTCTGAAAAACCCAGGTGCCAAAAAAGCACAAAGAAAGCTTTGTTAAATGTGAGAACAACATCGTTTATGAGTTACTGCTGTCCTGTGGCAAGAAATACATAGGGCAGACGGGACGGTGTGCCAATGAGAGGCTGCGTGAGCACGCAAATAACGTGCGAACTGGAGGTGTGGGACATGTGGCTTTCCACTGCAGGAAGTGTGGGTGCGATCACATGTATTCGCAGTGCACTGCGACAGGAAGGAGCCAGGCACAAACAACACGCGAGATAATTGAAGCGGCGAAGATTGCAAGTTTGGGAGACATGTGCATTAGTGCACCTTCAATTGACCTATCCAAAAAGAACTAGACTTTCTAAGCAAGGCCCACAGGGTGACTAGACGATAGTGGTAGTCAGGAATGACCGCTTGATCTCTTAAAGAAGAAAAAAATCCGGTATCAGGTTGTTTGATTGCTTATCATGCATACTTATTTGTGGTTTTACATGAAGCCTTCCTGTACAATGCACCTGCGTGCGTTCCTTTTTGTTGTCTATATATATATATATGTACCACTGTAGAAAATAAAGCACATGTTGGAAGTCAGCGCTGTGTCCGCGTCGTTTTTCGTCCCTGTTCTTTTGCGCGCTCAAAAATGTCAAACACACACACACACAGATATATATATATATATATATATATATATATATATATATATATATATATATATATATATATATATATATATATATAATGCTTAACAATTGTGGTGACGTGGCTAAGGACTACGCATTATTCGCAGGATGTTGTGCCTATAGTTTAGGTGCTTACTGATAAAACAGTAGGTTGTCATTACAATGTGAACATGTATGAAATCGCATGAAATGTTTAAAACCGATTCAAAGAATAATTTTACGAATCGCAGAAATTTCAGTTTGTTTATAGGATGAAGGCATGCAGACGTGAAAGAGAAGACACAGACAAACTAAACGCTAGCGTTTGAGCTGTCCGCATCTCTTCTGTTTCCGTGTTGCATGGCTTACTTTCTTCTAGAATCAACATTTTTTGTTGTTTTACGCGAGCGGAAATTATTCTGAGACTCATCTATATAAACTTCGAGTAGTATTTTATTTCCCCCAGAGGAATCGAGTGCAGCACTGTAAAGTTGCTACAAAAACTTGTTGCGGCTGTCATGCATCCACCACAGTGTTCCTGTTTGAGTAAACCCAGTGGAAGTGCCTTGTTGAGTAACAAGAGGTAGCGGCACCAACTTTCGTCGATTGTCAGATAAAAACCCTAATGGTGTTCGCTCTGATTTGAAGTTCTTTGAAATTCTTCATCAATCTCTATAAACTTGTTTAGTTTATGTGTATTTGTACGCTGATTTTGAAAATGCAAATATTTTCTACTATTATATGTCGTGTTAAGTATATCAAACATTTCATGTGCCATGTTAGGCCTGCACGAGTTACAAAGTAAGCATATCACAATAATATGAAATGGGAACTGTATGCAACATAACCAGAATGCATGTCCTAAACCCACTTAACAATAGTCATAGTATGCTGAACATTGACCAGTAAGTGTATGTCTAGCTGGTGATTCGCTCACGAGAGTTCAATATTACGTAACTTTTAACTCAAATGGGTTTTAAAACGCCGAGTTTGTATGTGGGCTAGTGGGTTCATGAACATTATGCCAGAACAGCGCAGTAAACTCCTTTAAAACTATGCATACAGTTTTTATCCCCTAACTATAGCGATATGTCGATTTACTTTTGTAACTCCAAGTTTGGAAAGGCTTGCTCATCAAGACACATGAAATTTTTATGTGTAAAACTGCGTTTTCTTCCAGATAATTGCATATTTGAAATCGCCACATAAGTAAACCTAAACTCAGCAAGTTTCATCAATATCGACCAAGAAGAAAAATAAACGCATTATTTGTTGCAGAGTGTCTCATTGAGTACCACGAAGTGGTCACACTGACTCTTGCCAGGGGAGTCATGTACACACTGTCCTTAAGGACAACGGAGTCAAAGGAACGCTCCAGTGGGGGTCAGCGTTACCATGGCAAAGGGGTCACCCTGACTACCTAGAGGTACTAGCGGGAAATAAAAGGTAGTCACGTAGACTCCTGCGTTGGGAGTAACGTAGACTCTCTGCTTGTGAAGAAGGGAGTCGTTGGTCTGAAGAACGAAGGGAGTCGTTTGACACCCCAAATTGTGAAGAAGGGAGTCGTTGGTTTGAAGAACGAAGGGAGTCGTTTGACACCCCAAAAGGTCATCATATGTGTAGCGAGGCGATTACCACCCAAAGGTAGTCAGTACAGACACCCTTTTTTTTAAGAGTGTAGGCAGCAAAATGCGGGCTGCAGCCAAGACTTGTAGTGTGTGTTCTGTTGTGGTGAGCCACAGCCGCTTCTAGGCAGCACTTCCATCCGCCTTTAAACGTTGGGTACATGGACATGAATTGCTTGATGTCACGTATAACCCTTTCCGCCATTCCATTGGCCTGCGGGTGAAATGGAGCGCAACGGCGTAGTGTAATGCCACGGCTATCTGCCCACTGCTGAAGTTTCTTGCTTAAAAATGCGGGTCCATTGTCAGATATCACGACTTTCAGCTGTGAGAATATCGCTCGGTCAAGCAAGGCGATAACGCTGTTCGTGTCTTCTCGTCCAGGACGTGCCGCTACCATTCTGGTGCACTGATCTATGGCAATCAAGAAAGACTGTGTCTTGCGAACCCCGGAACTCTTCTTTTTCAGTTCCGCAAAGTCCACGTGGACGACTTCAAAGGGTTTGTCCGAATGGTCTGGCAAGACGAGCTCGTCGGGTCGAGGCCGGTATTTCGCTTTATTCACTTGACACAAGTGGCACGACTTGACATAGGCTTCGACATCTTTTTTCATGTTTGTCCATGTGAACCGTTTAAGAAGCTTGTTGTACGTTCGCCAGAAGCCATCATGACCACCTGATTCGGGGCTGTCGTGATATAAGTGAAGCACTTTCGGAATCAGTGTGTCTGGTACGACGAACTTGCCATCCTTGAAGTGCAGACTTTCATACCCTTCCCATAATCTCGTCAAGTTAACTGTTCCATGCGGGATCTCGACCGCCAACCGAGACAGGGCGTCGGCGTCAGTAAGATGGCTACTTTCAGAAGGACGTTTTGCTGGGCGTTTTGCTGGGGTGTTATTTTGCGCTAAGTTTAATAATGGCTACTTTCACGGTGGAAGACGTCAAAATCGTACTGTTGAAGTTCATTGGCCCATCGGGCCAATTTTCCCCTTGGCTCCGACATATTCAACAGGTGCGTTAATGCTTGGTGATCCGTATATAATGAAAACTTTCTTCCGTCGATGTATGATCGGAAGTAGCGCACAGCCATTAAAACAGCAAGAGCCTCCTTCTCGGTTGTAGGATAGTTCTGCTGGGTAGGGTTGAAGGTGTAGGAGTAGTATCCTATAACCCTAAGCTGTTGAGTTGGAGGTGAACTTAAGTCTCTTTGGTACAGAACCGCCCCTGTACCATAATTGGAAGCGTCCGTATTCATCTCGAAAGGTAAACTTTAGTCCGGTAGAGTAAGAATAGGGTCCGATGATATACGACTTACAAGTTCTTGATAAACCCTTTCGCAATCTTCGGTCCAAACAAAAGGCACTTGTTTCTTCGTGAGCTCCGTCAAGCACTTCGTCATCTTGGAGACAATCTTTAATAAAACTCCTGAAGTGGCCTGCGAGTCCAAGAAAAACTCGAAGTGAGTGAATGTCATGTGGCTTCGTGAGCTTTGCGATCCTTTGAACGGACTCCTGTTTGGTGCTCTTGGTGGTTCCGTCGAACACTCTTCCAAGGAAAACCACTTTCGACTTAAAGAACTCGCTCTTCTTCTCATTGATCTTGAGATCCGCGTCACTAAGTGCTTGTAACACTTTCCCGAGATGTCCAGAGTGCTCCTCTTTTGATCTTGAGTACACTATAATGTCGTCAATATAAACATTGCAGAAGACTCCCAAGTGTGGCTTCAAAACACTGTTAATCATCTTCTGAAACCAGGCTGGAGAGTTTTTCCAGCCAAATGGCAGCCGGTTGTACTCATACACGTCAAATGGCGTAATGAATGCCGAGAACTTCTTCGTTTCTTCTTGCAGAGGTACTTGCCAGAAGCCTTTGCAAAGGTCGAGACGAGAAAACACTTTGCAGCCTCCGGTTTCATTGATTATTTCGTCAATATGTGGCATTGGAAAGGGAAAAAGGTCAGTCTGCTTGTTTATCTGCCTGTAATCGGTGCAGAGACGAAATGTTCCGCCCTCTTTTGGTGCAATAGTTATCGGTGAAGCAAAAGGAGACGTAGAAGGGCGTATGACACCGGCATCAAGCATTTTCTGTAGCTCTGCCTTCAGCCACAACTTCTTTTCTCTGGACATGTTGTAAGCCTTCCGCTTCACTATGGTCGTATCTCGGAGCTCAAATGGTACTTCAAACTTAGTGGTCGCCTTCGGGTATCCGCCTACACAAAGTAACTCAGGATACATGCGAGTGACGTCTTCTGCGGCAGTGGGCTTGCGGGGGTTTTCGGCAACGGCTGTAAAGGTAGTCAGCAGGCGGTCATCATGTGTGGTAACTTGTCCATCCCAATAAAGATTCAAACGCAATTCTTGCATTACGGGGCGGGACAAAAGAAGTTGATACTTCACTCCGTGAAGGGCCAATGCTTTTACAGTCGTACTCTTGCCCTGACACCTAATCAAGATCTCTGTCCATTGATCATACAGTTGTTTCCTGCCATCATAGCCGTACACGATGACGGGACAATCTTTTCTTATAGCTAGCTGAGGAATCGCGTCCTTGCTAATGACAGTGATTGACGCTCCACTGTCAACTAGAGCTTTCACATCCTTCCCATTTACTTGCGCAGGCACGTATATTAGCTTGCCGCGGTCCGTGAGAAAAATCGTTTCGTATGCTTGGGACGAAGGGTCGTCAGAACATCCTTTGGTAAATTTCCTTTTCTTCTTCTGCCTTGTGTTTTTCGTAGACGGCTCGGGTTCGCTGAATGGGTCTGGCCATCCAGGTGCTGGAAACATTTCAGCGGTGGTCACTTCTCTTGCCGAAGACTGTCACTGTTCAACGAACAACAGCTTCATAATCTGCAGTAGCTCCTCAGGCGTCCGTGGTGTTCCAAGCTGAACATGGCGCTGCATGCATTCAGGAAGTCCCAACGTGATGAGGCACACAAGTGACGAGTCGGAGAGTGCAGAGTCCGCCGCATGCAATAGCCTCCACTTCTCAAAAAAGTAGTTCGTAACAGGACCAGAGAGGTACCTCAAAGCTATTGCACGGTCCCAACTTCGAAACTTGCTTTCACAGACTGTTGCTAGAAAGCTCTGCCTCCAGTACGCCCAAGGATGCCCTGCCTTCTCTGTTGCTCGGATGTCATGCCAGGTCTTCGCAACGCCTCCCAGGTAGAATCGCATGTGCATTATTTTGTCGCGATCGTGATTCCAAAAATTTTGATCGCATGCGTATTCGTAGAAGTCAAGCCAGGCCTGAGCACTCATTGATGATGATGCATCGTAGATCTCTGGCTTAGTTACTTCCAAAGGTGGTGTCCGAGATCGGTCAACTCCTGTCTGCATTACAAGCTCCAACAGATGTTGTTGCTGCTTGCTATTTTCTTCCTGCAACTTGATTATATCTTGGAGAAGGCTGTCTGTTTCAGCAATCTCCGCTTTTGTCAGTCCGGCTTCGTGTAGTCTATCTTCACGATGGAGCCGACGAGTATGCGCGATGGCCGCTTTAAGTTCCTCGCGATTCATATCTTCTTTCGAGAATTGGCGATATGTCGCCGAACAGTCAGAGCTCACGCGAACAGATCGAATTTCCACCATAGACGCAGCGTGCAACGCTCACCGTCTTGACACATCTTGCAGCGAAATCGACGCACATGGTCGTCGGAAAATCGGAGCTGTTCAGGCGCGCCCAGGATCCTGCACTTGACTGCGCCAAAATTGTAACGACACCGAGGAATCACGAATCCAATACGGTCGCCATTACTGTTTATTCCAGTTCTTCCTCTTTTTCGCTCTCTAAGAACTGTCCCCTTGCGTCTTCTTTTCCGTCTTCTTCCTTACATGTCTAAAGGCCTGTTTACTAGCCGGGTCATTTCGTGGACAGACTGTATGTCGATAAAGCCGGCGACATGTCGGAACACCTTTTGCGTTGGCGAGGTATAGGCCGTCTAGTCTGGTAGCTCTGGAAAGTGCTACGTAGGCCAACTTCAGTGGATGGCGCTTATCGTATCCGAATACTATCTGGGCGTATGTGGCCCTTTGTGACATATATAGCTATGGCGTTTGCTTGCGCAAGGGGAAACTGTGCCTTCTTACAGGAGAAAGTTTTGTGGCGTATACATCGTGGTTGTGGCGGTTCGCAGTCCCGCGGCCACTCATTTCAATTCTATTGAAGGTGTGAGGTAGATATGTGCTTCGTCCTGGCTGGGAAGACAATGCCTACCGTGGACGTTGTAAACTCAAGCCGCAGCCGCAAGATGTTGGCGTGTTCACCACGCTCGATGTACCACAAGTTGCCCATGTTTTCGTTAACGAGGCCGTCGCTTAAGTCGATGTTGGCCGTGATCACGTGCGGCTTGCCGATGCTCAGGTAAACTAACGCCGGAAGGCTAACCATGTCGCTTGCGTTCATATTGGCCATCTTGGTCAGGGCATCGCTGTGAACCTCTCGTTCTTATGGCCAGTTATGTTATTGCATGCGGAATTACATACACGTGGTCCGCAGCGTCGAGGCAACGTGCGTTATAGCGGTCGACGTCCGCATTGCTGTATAGCAGAGCCGTGTGCCGTCAGGGCACTTAGCTGCGGATTATTCGTGCGTCACAAAGCGGCTCTCAATCAATGTGACGCCATTGTCGGTGAGCATGAGGCCATCGCCCAGCCTCATATGAAATGAAGAGAACATTGCGTCATTCTGCCGGACCACGTGGACGAGTGGATGGCAGTCCGGCGTCTTCCAGGGTTGTGCTGTCCTCAGCTCCCTCACTTGCTGTTAGGACGCGGCACCAAGCGCCGCTCTCTGTGTTGAGACGCACGTGAGCCACGTGCAAATGATGTCATCTGTTGCCCGCTATTTATCGGAACGCGCAATAAACTATTTGTTCTGTTGCTGAGCGTCTGGCTCCGAGTCACGTCCATTACAGTGGCGACGAAGACAGGCAGCGGACCAGCGCAGGCCCGAACAAGAAGCGCAGTGCAATGCCAGTCAGCGGCATCGGGGAGTACCGTCTCGGTACAAGTGCGTCATGGGACGTGTACGTGGAGCGACTTGAAATGTACTGCGAAGCCAACAAGCTTTCGAAGGATGAAGAAAAGCGTGCTGTTTTACTCAGCTCCTGTGGAGAAGAAACGTACAGTCTTATCGTGACGCTGGTCAAACCCGAAAGGCCAACTGCTGCAGCCTACGAGAAGATCAAGAAAGCGGTCCGAGAACACATGCATCCGAAGCCGTCAGTGCTGTACGGTAGATTTTTATTTTACAAGCGTAACCAAGCGCAAGGCGAAAGCTTCGCAGATTACGTGACAGCGCTGAGAAGACTGGCTGAAAACTGTGGCTTCGGAGACGACACGCTTCCTATGGACGAGATGATGAGAGACCGTTTCGTCCTCGGCATCAGCAACGAGGCTGTGCAGCAACGCCAACTGGCAGAAAGGGACCTGACATTCACTGGCGTACGACATGGCGGTGACAGCGGAAGCAACCCAACGGCAGCAACGAGAAATCAGGACACAGAGCCTCAGCGACGCGAACTGCATAGACGACGCGGCCGTCCGCGAAACGCGTCCAAAGGAGCCAGCTGCGTCCAGAGATGGCGTCTGTTACCGCTGCAACGGTGAGCACAGTTCTAAAACTTGC
This sequence comes from Rhipicephalus sanguineus, assembly GCF_013339695.2. Taxonomy (NCBI): domain Eukaryota; kingdom Metazoa; phylum Arthropoda; class Arachnida; order Ixodida; family Ixodidae; genus Rhipicephalus; species Rhipicephalus sanguineus. The sequence continues at coordinate 100,650,832 of NC_051178.1, forward strand.
AAATTTAGTTATGAAGCTTGTCACTATTGCAAGAAAAGAGGTCATATCGCTAGAGCTTGTCGCTTCAGAAAAGAATCGCCGTCAAGTCATGATCAAACTGCGGCACAGAAACCAGGAAAAACTCCGGCACGGAAGCAAAGTCAGGCAAGCAGACCGTTGCACGAAGTGGAGGAGCTTTACTCTGTTTACGAAGTTCACGAGTCAGAAAAAATTATTACCACTGTGCTGATCCAAGGGAAAGAGGTGCAGATGGAAGTAGACTCAGGAGCGTCTCACTCGCTGGTTAGTCAAGAAACGTGGCGAGCAATTGAAAGACGCGCAGGCAAAATTCCGCTAGTCAGTACCGGAACGCAGCTTGTGACTTGGACGAAAGAGCCACTTGAGATGCTGGGAAAAGCAACAGTCGAAGTGCGTTTCAAAGAAAAATGCGCAAATTTGCCTTTACTAGTGGTGAACAAGCAAGGCAGTGGTCTTCTTGGAAGAAGTTGGTTTAAGGCTTTAGGAATTAAAACTCAAGCAATAAAGAAAATATCTGATGAGTCAGAAATACTTCAGCGATATCAAGAGGTCTTTGCGAATGATCTTCCAGGATGCACTCAAGAACCAGTGCACATTGATCTAAAAAATAGAGCACAGCCGGTGTTTTTGAAGAGCAGAGCAGTACCGTTAGCCCTTCGAGATGACGTGGCAGCAGAGATATAGACAGGCTCGTTAAGCAAGGTGTGTGGGAGCCAGTACAGTCCTCTACATGGGCAACCCCCATCGTAGTCGTGAGAAAGCGAAAGGGTTCCGTACGCTTGTGTGGTGATTATCGCAGCACGGTGAATAAGGCCGTTCAAAGTAGCGTCTATCCCTTGCCCACAACTGATGAAATGCTAGCAACCGCTAGGGCCAAGCAAAATTTTCACGAAGCTGGATTTGGCTCAGGACTATCAACAGCTTGTTGTGGACGACGCATCAGCTAATGTCCTTACTGTAAACACTATGAAGGGCTTATTTAAAGTGCGCAGACTGCCTTTTGGCATTTCCGTAGCGCCATGGTTGTTCCAGCGCACCATGGACATGTTGTTGGCAGGAGTATCGGGAGTCGAATGCTATCTCGATGACATCTTTATCTCACGAGAGACGCCAGAACAGCACGCAGGACGCCTAGAGGCAGTGCTCACCCAGCCACAGAACGCACGTCTGCGGGTGAACAAAGAAAAATGCGAATTCCGCAAGTCGAGCATTGAGTTTTTGGGTCATGTTATTGATGCTACGGGCATTCATCCTTCTACAAGCAAAGTGCACGCGATCCTGAACGCACCGACGCCGCAATCAAAGAAAGAACTGCAATCAGTCCTTGGGCTAATTAATTTTCATAGCCGATTCCTAAAAGGAAAAGCAGAAGTCGCGGAACCACTTCACCGCTTGTTGGACAAAGACGGTGCTTGGAGCTGGAATAGCCAGCACGACCGAGCCTTTGTTGCGCTAAAGAACTTGTTATCGTCAGAAGCAGTTCTTATTTCGTATAGGCACCGTTCAGTCGAGTTTGCCAGTCTGACTGCAGCGCCAGAATACATAGCCTAGCGGATAAAAAAAGCAACCTCGAGACGGCCTCAATGAAATTGGAACGCGACGCGCGCGTTTCGCGCCCTGCATCTGTCGGCGGATTATGGCCGGGATACATGCAGGGACGCGAGCACGCGTCTATTTTCTGCGTGCCCCTAACGGTGAATGTCGAAGACTTTGAGACGGGGCAGTGTGAGCAACGCAGCTCCATCTGGTCAGTGTGCGGTGAACAATTGTGCTGTCGTGCGACGCATCACCTGTTGGAATTGGAGCCGTGTTGGCTCACCGGAAACAAGATGGCACAGAACGCCCAATAGCATACGCTTCCAAAACGCTTGGATCGAGCGAGCGAAAGTATGCGCAGATTGACAAGGAGGGCTTAGCCATCGTGTATGGCGTAAAGAAGTCCCACCAATATTTGGCTGGACGTAACTTCATTGTTACGACTGATCACCAGCCTCTGCTGGGATTGTTTAACAGAGAGAAACGCATTCCGGAAGTTGTTTCCCCAAGAATGCTTCGTTGGATTCTTCTTTTGGCTGCATATGACTACATCTTGTAATATCAACCAGGTCACCGCAACAGCGACGCTGACGCCGTCTTCCAGTACCGCGACGCGAGGACGAGACGCAACCACCTGGTGACGTGTTGCTGTTGGACGCTGTGGAGTATCCACCCTTACAAGCGTCTGACATCGCGGAACTCACGAAGAGGGACCGTATATTGCCCACTGTGAAGAATTACATTCTTTCTGGTTGGCCGGCAAAGTACGACAATGATCTTGCGGCTTTTCCAACAAGGAAAAATGAGTTATCTCTGCATCCGGATTGCATCCTCTGGGGAAATCGAGTGGTCATACCTCAAGCAGCAAGAAATAATGTTCTTCGTTTGTTGCACGCAAATCATCCTGGCATGACAGCTATGAAGAGTCAAGCAAGATCGCTAATATGGTGGCCGAAAATAGACAAAGAAATCGAGGAGTTTGTGCGTCACTGTGAAAGATGCCAAGTGAACCGTCAAAGCGATCCAAAAGAACCAGTTCACTTCTGGGTTAAGCCAGATCAACCTTGGAGTCGTTTGCACATCGACTTTGCCGGACCAGTACAAGGCGAAGTTTTTCTCGTCTTGGCACTGGACGCATTTTCCAACTGGGATGAAGTGAAGATTATGCCTTCCATGAAAACTTCGGCAGTAATCTCAGCTCTACGTGCACTGTTTGCCACTGACGGAGTTCCGAAGGTTATCGTTTCCGACAACGGAACCGCATTCACGAGCGAGGAGATGCAAGCGTTTCTCAAGCTTAACGGCATCCGCTCAGTGTTTACAGCACCTTATCACCCTTCTAGTAATGGAAGGGCAGAAATAATGGTGAGGGAAGTGAAAGAAGCGTTGAGGAAACAGTCGGGAAACGACACCCAGTGCAAGATATCCCGCTTATTATTTAAACAACATACCACCCCACATTCAGAGACTGGAAAGAGCCCGGCGGAGATGACGATGGGCAGAAAATTACGTTCAGCATTAGACAAGCTGCACCCATTCCGTCACCACTCCACCTCTGACATCACTGTGAAAGAATTAGGTGTAGGAGATTCGGTCTACGCCCGAAGCTTCGCTGCGGGACCGCGATGGAAGTTGGCTGAAGTAATCAAAGTGAAGGGTCATCTCTCCTGTCTAGTTCGAATGGCAAATGGCGACGTGCACCATAGGCATCGCAACCAACTGAGGCGCGCATGGCCGACGGAGAAGCCTTCAGAGCCACTACCTGACTACCACTTCCGGCTTCCTCCCGTACAAGCACCTGTCGACGTGGAGCCTGGCGTCAGCAGCCCAAGTCCTCTCTACCCGCCCGAGGGACCCGAGCTGAGAAGATCTACACGAACTCGTAGAGCAGTCGTTCGCTTTGGCTCCAGTGTTTAGAAACACTGTGTATATATTCAAACTTAAAAGGGAGGAAGGTTAGGACGCGGCACCAAGCGGCGCTCTCTGTGTTGAGACGCACGTGAGCCACGTGTAAATGACGTCATCTGTTAGCCGCTATTTATCGGAACGCGCAATAAACCTTTTGTTCTGTTGCTGAGCGTCTGGCTCCGAGTCACGTCCATTACACTTGCCTTGCGTCTAAATGTGTATGTTCGCCGTTAATGCGTTCACTGAGATTGTGAATCACCTGTGGCACATACCCGCATATTGTGAACTGTGGTATGTGGGTATGTGCCACACGTGATTCAGGGCAAGGATTTCAGGACGTACGCGACAGGTGCTTTGCGTTATTCAAGTCATGACTAGTGAATCGTGTTCGTCACACACTGATCACTATGTCATACAATATGCCAATTCTGGTATATTACAACCTATGGAGACGACCAGGAGAGCGCCCAGACGTCAGCGGCTAGACAGACAGACAGACAGACAGACAGACAGACAGACAGACAGACAGACAGACAGACAGACAGACAGACAGATAGATAGATAGATAGATAGATAGATAGATAGATAGATAGATAGATAGATAGATAGATAGATAGATAGATAGATAGATAGATAGACAGATAGACAGACAGACAGACAGACAGACAGATAGATAGATAGATAGATAGATAGATAGATAGATAGATAGATAGATAGATAGATAGATAGATAGATAGATAGATAGATAGATAGATAGATAGATAGATAGATAGATAGATAGATAGATAGATAGAAACGGCCAAAGTGCCTGAGGTTCGCTAAAAATACTTCGCATTAAAAGAAACATCAAGGTCTCTAAAGAAATCATTAGACTGCGCGGCTTGTGCTGGCCCATACACGCACAGTACCCGCATTCAAAAAGAAAGGTACACACAGTCTTGAACCAAGACCGTCCCCAGGCCGTCGGAAAAAGATGGTGTTCCCTCAATAAAATCCGATTAAACATAATAATTCTAACTCACGTAAAGCGAGATGTAGCGAAAGTAACAATGTACCTTGAACTTTCGTTTAAAAGCCAGCACGCCGGATAGCGAGCGGAAATTGGCTTGCTGCAGGCACAAAACATCACAGTTCGCAGCACGGTTTACGCTAATCACTTCGACCGGCTTCGCCGCACTGTGGAAACCTTGAACGTTCAATCAAATAATAATAAGCAAAATAGCCATAACGGGCATAATATTGTCAAGAAGTTTGTATGCTTAGAATAAGATGTGAGCGATTCGGAGTACTATGCACTCTACTATGCGAGAACTGCGTTCAGCTGCCCCTCTACCACGGAGAAAGAATGCCCTCTACTGAACAGAGTGCTTATCAGAAATAGTGTACTAACATAGAGAAACGCCCACCTTCTATCAATGATTTGCTTAGTGTCGACCAGTTAGCAACGTCATCCGCTAGACGCCACTCTACAAACACTTCATAAATGTGCAAGGAATACGCGTTGATTATGTTACTACCATTTCTTTAATTACTAAGATATAAAACATATGTCAGGCTTTTTCTGAAGCGTTTTGACCGATACGTATGACTGTTATCTCAGACATCACGATGCTTTAGACGGACCAGCAAGCTCAGCTCAAAGGTCTTCGTGATGCGATGACGCTCTGCTAGACATTTCAGTTTAATACCAAGGAGGTTTACTTCGTAGATCACGGCCGCTGGATAAGTTTTCCGGCGATCGATTAGTGAGGAAATAAATCCCAATGCTGAGGTCAGTCAAGCGTTACAAAGAAAGGTGGTGAAGGATCCGTTTAAGGAAGCAATGCACGATTTGCACATGACATATCGTTCTTCGGCAATAAAGGCGACGAATTGCAAATAATAATTGAAGATTGCAACCAAGAATTTTTCCAATATGGCTAAACATGAATATGTTGATAAGAACGATGATGATCAACGGCCTGGCGATATAAAGGATTGACCAATGACAGCAAATCCTTGAAGTCTGAATACTATGTATACATAAATCAGTATCTAACCAGGGAGCCTATCACTGAAAGTAATATTCACCGAAGAATAAGAAGAGGCTGGAGCCCTCATGGCAGGCATTTCCGTGTTATGACAGACGTAATTATAATATCAGGAGGTTTACGTGCCAAAACCACGCTATGATTATGAGGCACGCTGTAGCGGAGGGCCCCGGAAATTTCGACCATCCAGTGTTTTTTAACCTGCCCTGACATCGCAGAGTATACGGGTACACGAAAGCCATTGCTGTGCTGCAGCGAGAGTTTGCCGGCGATGACGATCAGGGCTTGCTCTACGTGTAAAGGCAGTCTTAGTGAAGGGAAAACCAAGTCCGACCCTCAATACCATATACGACCAATAAAACAACATTGTATATACTGTACACACGTGTTGTCACTCATATGCATGTTCGAGTGGGCAATGTGCGGGGGATTCACGGTTACCCGAATGATCGCCCGGTGCTTCGCCCACTCATCATCATTCACTTCGTGGATTTGCGTGGATTTTTCAAAGACGGCTAAACATGAATATGCTGATGAGAACGACGAAGATCAACGGCCTGGCGAAATAAAGGATTGACCAATGACAACAAACCCTTGATGTCTGAAGAATGTGCATATATAATTCAGCATCGAACCAGGGAGCTAACCACTGAACGTAATATTCATCGAAGAATAAGAAGAGGCTGGAGCCCCCATGGCAGGCACTTGCGTGTATGAGATACATAATAATTATATCAGGGGGTTTACTTGCAAAAACCACAATATGATTATGGGGCACGCCGTAGTGGTGGGCTCCGGAAATTTCGATTATCTGGCGTCTTTAACGTGCACTGACATCGCACAGTACACAGGGCCTCCAGCGTTTCGCTTTCATCAACATTCGGCCGCCACAACCGGGATCGAACCCGCGACTTTCGGGTCAGGATCCGAGCACCGGAAGCACTTTTCCACCGAGGCGGACTGTCATGACAGGCAATCTGCCGTTTGTCCCTAAGGTGAAAAGTGGGCTGTCGTTCAATACTGTCGGTTCTAAGATATGGGGCTGAAACTTCAAGCATAACAAACAACCTCCAGAAAAAAAAATAGGTCAGGCGATAGTTGTTTGACCAGCGAAGCTTTTTAGAACATGACAGGGAGGGGGCAGAGAATCTCGAACCGTCACGATCACACATTCTGCAAGTGAACCCGAAATGTTTGTCGAGAACGTCCCTTCTGAATTTAGTTATGCTCCTTCAAAGTTTTACAGCGAAAGCTGTTATGATATCACAACAAGGGCCATTTTTGGCGCCGTTGTCCGGCGTCGCCGCCGCTGCCGGTGTCCGTAACCACTATCGCTCGAAATAAGGAAAAAAAAAACGAAATAAGAAAGAAAATCCGGGATAGAACGAGGCTCGAACCTGGGCACTCTGCGTGGGAGCCCAGTGTTTGACCTCAGAGTCATACCAGTGCTTGAAAAAGCTTTGCAAAGTGACCATTTACACGCTTGATGTCGGGAAGAAACCATATTAACATACGGAATGTGGTGTGGTAGAAGAGTAAAATAGTAACCGGGAGTCAGGCAACACGAATTCTTTAACCAGGCGTCAGACAACGCGAATTGCGCAACGAGAGCGTTGTTGAATGCTTCCAACCCATTACAAAGGGATCTGCCATTAATTATTCATCGTCATCAGCCACAGCATCAACAAAGTGAACATAATGTCTTACAGGTATTTAGCGGATGGCACGGTTCTCCGCAGAATGACGAAAAATTGCATAGTGGCTACTTTCCTTCTTCACAAAAAATATGATTTATAGCGTAGTGGGTTCCTCGCAGTGCACTTCCATTGGTTGCCAAGGAAACCCCTAAGGCTCCCATGATCCATTTCCTCAAGGTCCCAATAAAGTTAACTCCCTCTCTCTCAATCTTTCTCTCGTTAACGTACGTTATAAAGCGTGGTGGGAGAGTTCAATAACGACCGGGCGTCACACAATGCGAATTACGTAACTAGTGGGTCTTTTAAAGCTTCCGACCCATTACAAAGAGCTCAGCCGTAATTATTCATCGTATTCAGCCGTTGTATCAACAAAGTACACATGATACCTTACAAAGGGAACCTCGATTCTCCGCAGAATGACGAATAATGTCGTGGTGGGGTGCTTCCCAACTTCATAAAAAATATGCTTTCTGGCGTAGTGGGTACGTTGCTAGTGTACTTGTATTAGTAGCCACAAGAGAGTTTATAACGGGCTCTAGAAATGCCGCGCTTCCAGCTTTCGGTGTGACTGTGCTGCCCGCTTTTTCATTTGGTCAGCATGCGTCTTTTTGCGGCGACACAGGTCGTCTTGTCTGCGTTGCCGCATGCTCTTCGCGTCTGATGCAGGATCTCAATTGGTGTTAGCCACCGTGTGTTCCCTCCTTAGTGGACCAGAGGTGAGTAGGGGGTTCGCCCGATTTCTGTGGCACGTAGTTGCACTAGGGTTTTTGCAGACACGCAGACACAGGCTACCCAGATACAGCGTCGCTGTAAATGTTAAGTTCTACGTAGCCCGAATGAAACTGCAAATAGTAGGCCTAACTTTTAGGAGATCGGAATGTAGCTAAATGGGTCAGACAACTAACAAGGTTACATGATATTTTATTTATTATTAAGCGAAAGAAATGGACCTCGACCGCCCGTAGAATGCGAAGGACAGACAACCTCTGGTCAGTTGGAGCAAGGGAAGGGAAAAGACGACGAGGACAACGACAAGTTATATGGAGCAAAGAAATCAGGAAATTTGCCGGGATAAAATGTAATGAGCTTGCGCACGAAGCGGTAAGTTGGAGATCAATCGGAGAGGTATTCGTCCAGCAGTAAAGTTGAAAGGCTGCTGATAATGAAGGCGATGAAAATGTATGAATGGCCCCAAGATTCAGTGCATTATATCAGTTGGCTCCGGAAAGAGGGCGAAATAAGTCATTATCAATGTCACTACGTCAAATAAACAGCGACATTTAAAAAGCGTAAATCAGACTATGCATAGCGTTTTGCAGAGGAAGTCAGCATGCGTTTTTGAGTGAAAATGGCATTGTGCAGTACTCGTAAATACACTCTATGGTTTCGCTCTCAGCCTGAAGTACCCACATGTGCACTGTAATAGCTTGGTATCGTGGATGAATCAGCGCACAAGAGGCCTTTAAGAAATTTTTCCGAAAGGCACAGTGGTTACGGTGCTCGACCGCTGAAACCAAAGACGCGGGTTTGATCCCGGCCGCAGCAGTCGCATTTTTATCGAGGCGAAATGCTATAGGCCCATCAGCCTATATATTTAGATGAACATTTAAGAATCCCAGACCGTGTAAATTTCGGAAGGCATCAACTACGCCATGACTAATAATCGCATCGTGGTTTTGGCATGTAAAAACCACCGTAGTTGCTACTATGATTACTATGTGTGCCCGAAAATATTGAAAATGATAGCAATAAGGTATTTCCTGCCTGCCTTCAGCATTAGTGTTTCTATGGAGCAAGACTTCTTAAGATGACTGGTAAGATTAATTACGGCATTATTAAGAGAAATCCAATGAGGGACATTATTAAGAGAAATCCAATGAAGTCCTGCCTGCGAGAGACCATTGGCGCTTTCAGACTCTAAACGTTGATTCTGGACGTTCTTCGAGAACGTCCAAAATTATCCAGCGGCGTTATATAAACCATCAATCTACTTCGCTTCATGGTTGCGGGGACTGCGCTTCCCATGATGGAATGCTATAGGCGCACTAAGGTAAACGGATGTAGAACACCACCGCAAGAGTTTGCGTAAACAGCGTCATCATTCTGGTCGTCTTCTAGGGTATGGCAGTTGCGTTTTTCGGCGTGTCAGTTTCGGTTGCGCAGGTGAACTTGTTTTAGATGGTTAGCGCAAACGGAACACGGACGAAAGGAAGAAAAAACGACTACACAAGCGCTTTCTTCCTTTTTTCTTCTATTCGTCTGTGTTCCGTTTGCGCCAACCATTATGACCATTCTTCAACTCGCCCAATTCGCTACCCCCTTGCAACTTGTTCTAATTTTATCGCATCGGAAAAACTACCGTGGGCCTCATTTGAGGATGCACTTTCGAAGATGCCTTCGAACGGTGTAATAGGTCGTCTTCTCCAGCGCCTTCTAGTGGGTCGTCCTCTTAGGCTCCTTTCTGAGAGACCGCTGCTCGTGCTTGGATTATGCTCCATCTAGACAGTCGCCTTTGGGCATCGTCACAGAGTGTCGTCCAATAAACGACTTCACATATTGGTGGAGAGTTCCGCGCCCTCAAAACAAGTTCGATCCTCCTTTGATTCCCCCGGAACTTTGGTCCCAAAGACTGCCATCTGCCATGGCTGAGGCCGCCGCCCAGCAAACGCCTCCTCCCACAACGACCACATGTCCCGGTGTCCCTCGTATCTGCGATCCGCCTATCTTCACTGGCGCTGATGGCACCGACGTGGAGGACTGGCTCGCAATTTACGAGAGCATGAGAGTATCGAATAAATGGGACGACGCAGGCAAGTTGGGAAACTAGGTATTCTACCTCGCGGGAGTGGCAAGCTTGTGATGCGACAACCACGCATCCTATTTTGCGACTTGGTCTGATTTCAAGACCACCGTCATCGACGTTTTTGGCCGCCCTGCCGTTCGTAAGCTGCAAGCCGAAAAGCGCTTACGCGAACGAGCTCCGCAGGCCGGTGAATATTTCAGATGTTATATAGAAGACGTCCTCCACTTGTGTAAGAAAGCCAACGAAACCATGTTTGAGTCTAGCAAGATCCGGAATGTTATGAAATGCTTCGAAGGTGATGCTTTCACCTTGCTGCTGGCCAAATCCTACAGTGATATACTGCTGTAGCTGCAGGTAAACAGAAGTGCTCGCGGGCACCACCATATCGCTCACGTGTGCGGATAAGTTGACATACACGCACACCCAGACAAATCAATAAAGCTCGCCGCATTACTCTGCGTCACGAGATTCCCCGCAGTTTGCTGCCATTATTTTTTAGCAGTAAGTACTCATTATTTATCTCCGCATCTTCTTGTAGCAGCGCTATATATGCAACATGAATACCTTGTTATTCCGCTGTGTGCCGTCACCGCCTTACCCTCTGTATTTGAACATATACAAGGACGCGACAAAGTAATCGGCAGAGTAAGTCGCTTCAAAATGCTGTTGTGTTGCCGTGATGCTCTAGGCAATCAGCATTCGATGAACGATGCCCACTGGCATGTGCCGATTGCTTTAGCCCACCTGCCTACAAACACTGCCGAGAAGTTTGTATGCCTTGCTGACTGACACAGCCTGTGACAGCGCAGCAGCACTTACCTATCAGTGGATGAAAACGGCTGGTACTTGTTCGCGCTCGCCCAAGCTTCTGCCCTTCCTCCTGCACTTTGCTAAAAAGTCAGATGTGCAGGAAAATTGGCCATCGGAGATACAGGCTCAGTAAAGAGTGAGAGAAAGAAAGACATAGAAATAAACAGGCACAAAGAGAGATGTAAGAAACACAGAAAAAGAGAAACAAAGAGAGCGTGAAAGAAAGAGAAAAAAAATCTAGCATCACCAATAAGGACTGAGCAAGTGTGACAACATCGACGCAACAACCTGCCCGCGCCCTCTCCTTGAGGGAAGCCGTGAGTGTCGGCACCTAACTTATTTTAAAACGAAAGTGTTTTATGCCGAGGTCCACTAAGACTTTCATGATGGATTTCCATCACGGAAATACGTCAGTAAAATGAATACCATCAAATGGCAAAGAAAAAACTTCAAGAAAAAGTTTCGTTGACAGGAGTCGAACCCATGACCTCTCAGTCCGCGACAATGGGTGGCTGGTGTTTAGCCCACTGAGCTACCACCAAACTTTCTTTTCTTTATTGCCTTCTTGACTACAGGTCAAGATAGTCTAACAATCACACATCATAACCCGTTTCATGTGAATTAATGGATCAATCAAAGATATCACATCTGCATCACAGTCAGTCGTCTTATACACTTTGACAACGCATGGCGGCGGCTACATGAACGCGACTTTTATCTTTCGCACTTTCCTCTCACAGTGCATTTGGATGGATAGATGCTATGAGCGTTCCATTTATAACGGGGCGGTGACGTGAGCCACCAGGTTCGAAAAGAAAAACGCGCCGCTGCTACGACCGCCCCATTCAGCGCATTTCCGATAGAAGTGTAATTTCGTCAACGCTTTAACACACCGCGAGGTGGTGGTTTTAGCCCGAGCCTCGCTCATAGCATCCATCCATATCGAAAAATAGCTCTCCGACTTGCTCTCCGACGCCCGCCTGGCTGCCGCACCGCGTTCCCCGCTCGCCCTGTGAGAATTAACGGCCAGGCTTGAGGAAAGGCACGACGCACGTAGCGTTTCTCTTCGCGTTTTACGACGCTTTGAAGGAGTGCATATCGAGTATCAGTGTTTATTGTTTGCTTGTTGTTGTCATATTTGCGCGGTATTCAGCATATGCAGTGTCCAGATATATGTTAAGAACTTGAGCTACCGCCAGGGTTAAACCATGATCATGGGCGTTAATCGTCGATACGTAGATGTGCCACTAGGCGGCTACGTGAATGCGTCCACATCAAGCCAAAAAGTAGATATTGTACTAGTTCTCATATACTAATACACTATAAGCAATCAACTACTTTTGTGACGACACGTTTCACTTTCTTGTTATACCGATTCCTATGACAGAGGGATCAGCCATGGTTTTTTCTTACACCGTGGTCTTGGTGTAGTTCTAAATGCGGCGCTTAATGTAGCCCGACTACCGTGAAACCTGAAGAAGCGCGCAGCACGGGCAACCAGCGGTTCTCTTGGCCCTCCTTGCGGAGCGCGAGAGAGGGCACCACCACCCCGTCAATCGCATGCTTGCGGAGGCGGTGGAGCCTTCTCTTGCGTGTCGCGGGTGTCAGCCTGGTATTTCAGAAGTGTTTTTCGGTTTTTATATAAATTGTTGCAATGAATTCTTGATTATTCTGCATTTTATATTATTTTAGACCATGTTATTTTATTTTACACGAATTGTGAGCATTGTTAGCCTTGTTTTAGGCCTGTGTGGACCACTGCGTGGCCACGCAACATGAGACGGTGGATAGACGACAAACCGGGCCCCTAAAGTGCCGCACACTTAAAAAATATCACACCATATCCACGAAGTTAATGACGATTGAGGAGCTGGCTCGGAGAAGATCGGGAAAACCCGTGAATCTTCCGTACAAGTCCTCTACCATCATATGAAGACGTGACACACGTTGTTATATATACATACATACACAATGTTTTATTAATTTACAATTTTCATGAACTATATACACATTCTAAAATGATATACACCTTGATGAAGTATATGTACAAGAAATATCTAAGAGCGTCTGATTCTCCATTGTCGACACTTGCAGACACAACGCTCCTAATGTTCTTTCAATTTGAAAAATGCCCTCGAGACGCGCACAATAAAGTGGCCCTAAAAATAGCTCTCCGACGACGCTCACCTGGCTGTCGACCGTGTTCCGCGCTCGCCCTGTGAGAATTAACAGCCAGACTAGAGGGAAGACACGGCGCGCGTGTCGTTCCTCTTCGCATTCCACGACGCTTTGAATAGATGGATGCAGGTTACGGCGCGGGATTTCGCCCCAGCCTAAGAACCTGGCGAGCCAGCTCCTAAAAAGGCAGGTGCTCGCTGAATGCTTCGCATGAAACCGATTCCCGCAATGCGCGGAAGCTGCCCCCCTGAAGGAACTCACTTGTAGGTGCCTCCCAGTAAAATAATCCTGGCACCGCACCTGGTTGCTAGGTAGGCACTATTTTTTCTTTATTCTAAAGAAAATTGTTACTGATTTCCCTGTCCAATGCTGGGAGTAGCGATAAGAGCTCAACGAGCGAATCAACTCTTGAAGTGACACGTGAAATGTAAGAAGGCGACGTGCGGATGATTTTTGTTTAGGTGTCGCTTGAAAAACGCGGCTAGTATACACATAGTTTATTTGTTTCAGAAAAGTAAGTACATAGCAACAACGCAGAGTGAACGAGGAAGCGAGTTTATTCCAGAGAGGTTTAAAAATATTTCTGTCGTTGGTTTATTCCATACACTACCAGGCACGTAGATTTTTCGATTGCTTCTTTCGCGGTTCTCCGATCATATAGTTTAGGGCAATCACTCAATTCCCGCTTTCAGTGTGAAAATTATTTCTGCTGCTGATAGCTGCGTTTAATTTGAAATATTTGTTTTACGAATTTGTCCCACGACACGTCATCGAGGCCCTTTTTCGGTTGACGAAGGGACTGAGTTCCTCTGTTCCGAAATGGCCACTGTGAGACGAGTTCGTTCAGTAGCCCTGGCGGCCCGGCTCTCATGAAAGCCGACACCAGAAAGAACAATGCACCGAAGTGTCTTTGCGGATGCTCTCGAATTTCGGATGACGAGAAATCGGCACCATCGCTTAAATTAACGCGGCTGTCACGGCTGACGTGTCAGCTCCAGAACTTTACTCTTCTTCAAATGCTTGTTTAGTATGTGCAGTGCTACGGCTGCTTTATGGGTTGTCACTGTTGTTACTGTATTACACTGTCAAAGGGCAACAAAGATTCTCGCATTGAATGCGCACCATTCGCGGACTAAGGTAGAGAAAATTGGTTTCTGTAGGATTTATATTATTTATGCGAATTGCTTGCATTCACTTGGCGTAAGATATTCGACATTTTTTTATCCAAAATAGTTCTAAATGGAGACATCATCAAAGCAAATGTAGTTAGAATCCGCTTCGGCACTTAGCTTTTCGAGAACTTATCAGGCGTTATCCTTGAAACTAAAATCTACAAAATTACGGTAGCTGTTGCTTCAATTAGAGCGAAAAATACTTGATCTCTCCTTCTTCTTGAGCTGTTCGGTTGCATTGATTTCCGTAGAGGATTTCATGTGATTGTATGTCTATATTACAGAAATAAACAATTCGTTCTCAGTGTTGCGGCAATTTAATGCCACGCACGTGCTATACCTTGTGGGAAGAGAGGCGAGAAAGTTCAGCAAGAACTTGTTTTTGGTGAGAGATTGTTTAGAATTCCTTAACACCTGCATGAACCTTACATACACTTTATATATACTGCAGTTTAGTTATTTCTGAGAGTTTGATTTAATAGCCTAAAGAAAGAACAAGCCTCTAGGACAGAGCAAGATTAGTAACAGGATAGCCTAACGAGGAAAAAAAGTTCACCGAACAATAAGGGCAAGATGCAACGCATACGGCAGACATTCCCAAATAATGACAGACAACTTGCAGCTATATACTAGAGCACACCTGTCTCGCACCCAGGCCACCCAGGCTGCTGGCGAGCCGAGCGGATACTCTCGCACCCAGACGCCGGGCTGACCGGGGCTGCCAAGGCGCGCGCGGGCTGCACCAAGTAAACAGGGCAAGCTGCAGTTCTGAGGCTTTTAAAGTGCGAAAAACTACCCGTTCACGCCGCTTCAGCGTATAAGAGCTCGTCTGGGCACTACTGCGTCATCTTTGGATGCCAAAACAAGCTGCGCAACAAGAGGATATTCGCGTTGTCTGCGACGATTACGACGCGCCACGGAAATAGTGCCGGTGCGGTGTTTTCAGCTTCGCCACGAGTGGATAACTGTGATTCAAGCAAAAAAAAAAAAAAACTAGGAGCCGAGTGAAAATGCGCGAGTAAGTACACTAACAGCGTGTATTCTGCAGTGTGATGCCCGCCTATTTCATTTTGCGAACCTAATTTGCGTGACACGCAGCTGGGTTGAAGGCAGGCGCGAGCTTTGTGGGGGGGTGCACTTCATACCTTTGAGCGTTTCCTTTGACGAAAATCTAGTGAAAGGTAGTGCTTTCAAGCACAAGCAATCAGCATGCTTTGCCACTTTCAACGTAGTATTAAGCTTTAGTGCTTTTGGTGGCATCCAAGCCTTCGAGATTTCGTCTTCAAAAGGTATTAAAGGGCACGGTGCTCCTCAACAGCTGGCAGAATTTCCTGCTTTCATTTCACTGTTTGATGTCCCCAAATTTATTTGGACACGAGGCATCCAGCTGCACATAATACATATATTGGCACGTAAGTAAACAGTATTCGCGCCAGTGTCCTTTACGTCGCAGGCGTAGCTAACCGGCTCAACTAAGAGTAGCACAGTTTCGCTTGTAAAGCACCATCGTTACAAGAATAAAAGAGCGCAGGTAGCTTCCAAAAGGGATCGCTGAACGATACTTCAGGTTATACTCTCTGAGAGCGCGCTTTTGTGAGCAAGACGCATTATTGTAAGAGCGTCCGTGAAACAAAAATTACGTTCCGCGAAACTACCCGTAAAGCATACTCTAATTATTACGCGATGCATGCCGAAATCATGAGCTTTCACAAAACTTTGTGCACAACTTGTAATATGGGGCAACAAAACATCGTTTCACTTTTTCGCGAGCTGCACTGCAATTACGATTCACGCGTACTACAGCGAGAATGTTTTTTTTTTTTTTACAAATGTAACAGCGTACGTATCTGACGAGGTTGCTTCCGCAGCCCACTCAGCACGTACTGTATACATTGTGGACTTGCATGAGGAAGATGTTCTTGATGTTCCAATAAAATCAGCGAAAATGTCCAGGCTAGAAAAGACGCGAAACACGCTCTCCAACGGGCTGAGTTTCGGAAGTTTCACGTTTGCTCTGTGTAGCGTCTGCTGGCGTGGCAGCCCGCGCATGTTGTTTCGTCCAAGGAGGTTAAAAAAAATTTCTGGAGCAGCGATTATTGCGCAAGAGTGAAGCCGTGCCCACCAAAAGATGGCGGCTGCGGCCGCCATCTTAGTAGGGGCACGATAAATCATCGGCCTTTGGCGAAGGAAAGCGAGCGTTTTCCACGCACGCCAGACGAGTTTCTTATAGCAAATTTTACGGATCAGATACTGCTCCAAGCGCGTCTTTGTGTTACTAGTTTTCATCAGTAAGCCTCAAAGTCATGGCAAATTTTATTGGAGATCAATCGCCAATACTCCACTCGACGAGTTACTTTTGTCGGCAACAACTATCTTTTATTTTATAATTAACGTAGTATTTATACTAGCAGTTGAAAGCCATTTGATCTCTTAGTAGGCGCCACCAGAAAAGAGCATGTTTCCGAGCTCTTTGGTGGGCAAAAGCTGGCTTCACTTGTTCTGGCAAGGCGTTGCGAGAGCTTCCACTCCAGAATTTTTTTTAAACCTCCTTGGTTTCGTCGCGTGTGCGATAGATGGCGCGACGCGCGATGCAAATATGGCGATGCGCATGGAAGTCGCTGTGTTCTGGTCTATACATAAAGCTGAAAGAGTACTTCTTATTGCGTAACTTCAGAAACAACATGGGGGGCTGAAACTTAGAGGATACCAAGGAAACTAAAAAAAAAAAGTTAAGGACTACGCAGCGAACGATGGAACGGAAAATGATCGGTTAACATTCACAGATATGAAGACAGCGAAACGAACCAGAGAACAAAAAAGTGTTGCCCGAATGCACGTTGACATTATCAAAACAAAGAGATTTGGGCTGGCCACGTAGCAAGTTGGACAGATAACCGGTGGTTAATTAATGCAACTTAATGGATATTAAGGAACGGGAAACAGAGCCGAGGATGGCGGAGAGTCAGTTTGGATGAATAAAATGTAAAATTTGAGGAATACAATGGTTTCAGCTCGCGCAAGACGGGGTAAATTGGAAATCAGTGGGAGAGGACTTCGTCTTGCAGTCGACGTGGAATAGGCTGCTGCCATAGGCGTATCTATTGGAAAGGCAAGGAGGGTGCCAGCCCCTCCACTTAGAAAAGATAAAGGGGCGGAACCCCCCCCCCCCTTACTTTCGAGAGTGGTCACTGTGGGCTGAACGCTGCGAAACCAATATTTATATAAACCGAAGTTTTTCTTGAGCACAGCAATCACGTAATTATATAACGAAATTTGTCCTACGCTTCTGCTGTGAAGATTGTCCTCGATGTCTCACGACCACGAACT
Organism: Rhipicephalus sanguineus; assembly: GCF_013339695.2. Taxonomy (NCBI): domain Eukaryota; kingdom Metazoa; phylum Arthropoda; class Arachnida; order Ixodida; family Ixodidae; genus Rhipicephalus; species Rhipicephalus sanguineus. The sequence continues at coordinate 100,668,311 of NC_051178.1, forward strand.
GCGTTGCGTGCGACTCGTGCGGCGCTTTCGCGCCTTGCGCTTCAGCATTGCAGTGGAGGCCACCGCTGAGCAAGGGCTCTATAACGTTAGATCACTCTGTGATGCCTTTATCCTGCCCTGTCTGGCCTGAACTTTAAATCATCGGCGACGCAAATACGGGCGGGAACCCGTAGGGGTTTTATGGAACGATCAAACCCCTTCCTATTTCAGGAAATTCATTCTCTGTCATTAAAAAAGAAAACAGTGCTGCTGGCGCTAAGTCGCGCAAGGCTTCAAAGAGCGAAGCTGGACGATTCTGCCATCTAATCTGGTTGCTTATAGGTTGTTGTTGCTAGGCGATAGCTAAGTGATGCTAGGTTGTTTCTAGGTTGCTTCTCAGCGCAGAGGGGTTGTAGATAAACCACGGATATTCACCGACACGACACGGATATCCAAACTCCAGAGACAGAAACTCGCGCTGAAAACGAGCGTTCGCGCCTCCCATAGATCTTCGGGCACATCGTCATCTGCACCCTTGAAACGAAGCGTCCGAGCACGACGCCATTTTTTTTGCCCACGCGTTTGTTGCCCACACGTTATTTTGCCCACGCCAGGCCCTTAGCCAGGAATTTGTTTCGGGGAGGGGGGGGGGGGGGCACTTGCTGAAAACCTCGACTATGTGAGAAAAACGCCTATTTTGATTATTTATTTTCGATCAAACACCATGTGTCGGGGGGTCTGCCCCCCCCCCCCCCCCACCCCCCTGGCTACGAGCCTGGCCCATGCAGACGAAATCGTTGCAGGATTGAGGTATACAACTTGGCTGTCAAGTGGTTTCTGCTTCAGTATTTAACCTGGTTCGCCTTGCTTATCAGATGGTAATTTGCATCGATCGCGGCGGCTTGCAACAAGGTGACGAATAAGGCAGTGGACTGAAGCACATTGGTAAGCCCAGCTTTCAAGCTTGCCCCGTAATTTGATCTAACGGAACAGCGCGATGATCAAGGTCCACGGTTCTCTGGACTAAAGAGACTGAATTGACAGCAAGGCTAATTGGTCTTGATTGATCTTGAATTAAGTTGGTTGCGCAAAATGCAACCCGGACGGCAGAGAAGCACACACGCGCTGCGATGTTTATTTCTCTCTCTCCCTCTCTTTCAGCTAGGCTGAGTTCTCAGTGTTATATACGCGTACAAACAGCTCAACCTCGTTCTACTATAATTGAAAATATTTATTATACTCATGTGAATACATCTCGCGAGCTGATATAAGTAGCCGCTGCCAGTGTGATCGGCGGGAAGCCTTCTTGAATTACGTTCAGAATGGGACGCTATCCGGCTATTGCAAAAAAAGTTTGGGTACTGTGCATCATAGTAATGCGCAGTTTCACGTACACACGTCATTTAAACGCCGCGAGATTTTGCAGATTTGTGAGGTCGCGTAACAAGCAGGCGATTTTATGGCACAGCAAAAATTTCGAACGAATGGAATAACGAATGGCCAACAATATGCCGTATGAGGCCGATGGAGTGAGGGAGGTTTGGCCCCCCACTCGCGAACACGTTGGTACGCCGCTGGCTACTGCTGATGATGATACCTTATATTGTACATGCGTTCGCACGCGACTATTCTTATATCTTTATTATTAAAAGCTCTTGAAGTATAAGAAAACAGTGAGTTACGTCTATGTATTCACGACTGAAACCGTCGTTCTGCAAAACTAAAACAAAGAAAGCAAGAAACCAAACAACAACTAACAGCCATATCAGTAAACACGACTAGGTTCTCTCTCATCTTCCTGTTTCGTATGCGCTGCACTTTCCACGTTCACGCCCATGTCTTACTACGACAGCTGCATATACGCACACACGAAAAGACTTGGGTGCACTCCTCGAGATATTCATGACTCGAGACTGCTCCATAAGACATAAGGAGCAGCACGTTTACATTAGGTTCCTTGGACCTAACAGGGTCGCAAAAAAAAAAAAAAACAAACTACTTTGGACAAGAAGGTATATTTTTTGGGAAATACAAGTGCAGTATGAATATCAATACAGTACATATAATCCGGCTGAGGTTTCACGAAACGTAGTTTGGCGGGTGGCATAGCTTGCCGACCGAAAATATTCGCCGTACGTAGTAAAATCTGTGTCATGACGTTTGGAGGCCCCTATGGGGGCTTTGTTAAGAGGAGAAGGTCAGGGTTAGCCAGGCCTTATAGAAGGCACTAGGTACCGATCACTAATTCTTAAACCCAAAAGGGCTGACAATGCTGGATGGTGAGCGCGTCACGATCCATCGCATCTCATACTGGTGAACGAGAAGACAACGCGAGATATTGCCAATGACGTGTGTTCGAGCAACCCACTACTTAGGGAAGGAAGATGGCGTGAGAGTATTGTTTTTGTCGTTTGCCTAACCAACAAGTACCCCGACCCACTGTGGGAGATTGACCATTAATCGAATGGCAATTGGTTGGCAATCGGTAGGATTGCCCAATGAATCGTTGGCCAAACTGGGACGCTCTGCTCGCAACACTATCAGCAGCCTCGTTGCTTGCTATGCCGATGTGAGAAGGTACCCAATGTAAAGAGGTGGTAAATACAGCATTTTGTAATTCTTTATCAGCTCGGAATTTACGCTGGATGCACTTATAATAGGGGAAGCCACGTTGTAGTAGTTACAACGCAGACTTAATGTATGAAAAGAGAACAGCATGTTGAGCCTGATACGGGTTCTATTTTCGCGAGCCTGCTTCAATTGCTACAATTTTAAGGGCCGTAGAGGACACGATACGCTCAAGTCTGGCAGCCCACGCTACATTGAGAACAATAATCAAGTAAGCCACTGCGACTGCTTCATTGCCTTCGTAAACAGAGCTTTCGATGTACAGTTGACCATGGTGGTCGTGAAGTCTGTTGAGCTGCTCGAGCAGTAGTGTCCTCGCTAATGTCACTGGCATAAGGCGCTCAGTGCGCATGTGCGTACCAGGCCCCAATTCACATTCAAATGACACCAACTGATATCCCACGCTATCGTGTGACCATAGTGGCTCGTGGATTTTTATTATTCTAGTACGCTCGACATGTAGAAAACGAAATGCCCTAAGGTCCACAAATACACGAGATTTCAGTCCATCTCCGAAGCGTTCGAAGGGGAGCTCTCCATGCGTGTGTTACTGAGTGGACAGAAATGTAACCGCTGAACCGCTGAAGGTATCTTGCAAGGAGACGAAGGAAGCGTTGCGGAGACTCGTGCAGCGCCTTGTCTCTGTGGGACACACAGGCGGGCGCAGGTGAGGGGGGATGCAATACTTGCCCCGCACTTCCTCAGTCGGAACTGTCCTGTCATTGTTCAAAGAGCAAGGTCACGCAGATTCTTGACAATAATGGGCGCCATGGGCGCCCCTCATGTTGTGTTCCAAGTAATGTTTACTTCCCATCTTTACTCCCGGAAAGCCAGGGATCAAAGCTAGGCCGTTGTGAGAGGCAGGTCATCGCTTCATTTTCATATTTTTTTCATCCATTCCAAAGCATATGCTTCATATATTGTCGTTTGGACTCGACCAATAAGGGCGGATGGAGGGGCGCTGCGATGAAGCTTTGCCCACCCTAATGGCGAACCCTCCGCACGCCTAGGGTGGCACACCTAGCGATGTTCTGAGGCTTTTTTGATGTACTGATTTCGATCGATCGTACAATAACACTAAAGGTGATAATAATGGCAACGTTAAAAGCAAGGCTTTCACCATTTGCGCCGATTGCAACTTGATCGTCAAAGGGTGACTGCCCCAGAGTGCACCAGCCATCCTTCGAACTTCACTGAGACGAGGCTTAGAGCAACGAAACTACGGTGTCTACAGCGCATCGCCGATGGAACCTGCAGGTACGCACCACTAGGAGAAATCACACGTGGTTAGCTTGGCGAAAGTATGTGTTTGTGATACCTACTTTCACGCGCGCTGCATCTCGCCGCGGCCCAGGGAACAGCGCATAACGTGACACTGACGATATCAATATTGTCCATGTGTCCATGTGTAGTTATGTATGAGGTATAGTACAGCTGTTGGAATTGTGAGTGCCTCGGTCATTTCTTCGACAAATTGTCTGTCGAAATAGACCGTCGAGGCTGGTAGGCCAGGATAGTGCTACGTAGACCAACATTAGTGGATGGTGCTTGTCGTATTCATAGACTACCTGGCGTATGTGGCCTACGTAGCCTAGTCTACAAAGCGGCTGCCAGTCAATCTGGCATCATTCTTGGCCAGCATGAGGCCATCGACCAGCCTCGTAAGAAATGAAGAGGACACTGCCTCGTTCTAGCGGACTAAGTGCACTTTACGGTGCAATCATGTGAATATCATACGTAACTTTCGTTAATGTATTCCTCCGGGGTCGAGCAATGCTTCAATATAGCTTGCTGAATCATACGAATACAAATGCAATGTTTATTAAACTACTATAAAAGCGGAGCCAACACTGGTACCACCGACATTAATCTGATATGACGTCTGTATCGTAGGAGTATACACATCGTAGGAGTATCACGTAGTGTTTAGCGCTTTCTTGTAAAATTAGATAGCAAGCACCACAACCACAATTGACATTGCTCCGACATTACGCCTGCATAGGCTGTTTTTCCAAACTAGTTTGTAGACCTGGCGTGGCTCCGCGGTAGAATACCTGATTGCCACGCAGAATGCTTGGGTTCGATTCCTGATGGGATACTAATTTTCATTCTTTCCATTCGTCGGGTCAACGCTGCCGAAGTCGGTTTTTTTAACGCTCTCGCATTTAAGTTACCAATGCATGTTCTCGATGTTTCTGGGTAGATATAAACTGTCAATCACCTGTGGCGCATACCCGTACGCCGCGGCCTGAGGTAAACGGGTATGTGCCACACGTGTCTAGAGGAAAGGGTTTGACGACGTACGCGACAGGATTTTCACGTTATTCATGTCATGACCCGACAGTCATATTCGTCAAATCTTCTTACCTTCCTATGCCAAATTTGGTCTGCACCAAGCTAAGGGGGCGATCATGAGAACACCCAGACGTAGGCGGCCAGATAGATAGATAGATACGTAGATAGAAACGCTCAAAATGGCAAAGGTTCGCTAAGAAATGCTTCGCATTTAATAGATAGATAGATAGATAGATCGATAGATAGATAGAAACGGCCAAAGTGCCTCAGGGTCGCTAATACCTGCTTCGTATTTGGAAAAACATCGAGGTCCCTAAAGGAATCATTAGACTGCCCGGCTTGTGCTGGCCCATACACGCACAGTATCCGCATTCTAAAAGAAAGGTAGATGCACTCTAGAGCCAGGACCCTCCCCGCGACGACGTAAAAAAGCATGGTGATTCCTCAATAAAGCCCGGTTAAAGAATAATTCCAACTTCCGTAAAACGAGATGTAGCGAAAGAGAAGTAACAATCTATGTTGAACTTTCGTTTAAAAGTAAGCACGTCGGATAGCGAGCAGAAATTGGTTACGTGCAGGCACAAAACATCACAATTCGCAGCACGGGCTGCGCTAACCACTTCGGCCTTCTTTGCCGCACTGCGAAAACCTTCAACGTTCAATCAAATAATATCAAGTAAAGTAGCCATAACGGCCCTAATACTGTCTGGAACTGCTTAGAAAATTATTTACGCTATGTACAGAGCATAAATTATGCGTGACATATCAGTGTTCAGGGATACATTCACATTTTCAGAATTGTAGATTGCAAAAACTAACACTTTCGCATAGGGCGAACAGCAGAAGTCTGATCAACACAACAAACCCACATAGCTCACAATTGACACAATAGGGAATAAGGTAAATGGGTAGGTGTACATACTCCTCCATCGTGTACATCAACTTGATGGTAGATTCACCAGGACATGATATACCAAGTTGTCGAACACAGATTGAAAGGGCGAGGAGACAAGCACATCAACTCCGACCCGACGGTGCGGTCTAGCACCATGTCGCCCGAAAAATAAGTTGGACCCGTTCATGCTCAACGCCGACAAAAGGGCATGGCCAATGGCGCAGAAACTTGAGCTCCCCCAAGAAGAAAAGCCCCTTAGAGGGGAACGCGAGGATCCCACGTCTGATGCGCCCCAATATCGGCCATAAGGCACGTCGACGGCAATTCACAGCGACGGCTTCGCAGCGATTGCGCCAAAGGCTGAACAGGCCGGCAACTTGTAAGAGTGCTGCGAAGCGCCCTCGTGGGAACCGGCCGCCGGACACAAACATTCGGACACCCTCTCCCCAAAAACCAGCATGGACCACACGCCAAAAAATTCGGGCGACTACGCATTCGATCGTCGCATGTCGGTTGGTCTCAACCATGACGCAGTTGGGGCAAGTGGAGGTGCGTACCACCTGCCATCGTTGCAGCCGATCTCGAGTGGGGAGCAAGCCCCAGCCCCATCGCCAAACGAAGTCACGAAGGTGACCCGGCAACGCCGCTGCGGTCATGTGCTTCCACGTGCGACTCATTGCCGTATGCTGATGTCGGGGTACCAAAGGCTGCACAAGGGCGGTCATTGTGGCCACCACTTTCGCTTCGGCTACATCGATCTCAGGGCATGTAGTCTAGACGGCGGTGGAAGGCTAGGAGGGCACGACACACAGTCGGTAAATGGGAGGACTGCAGACCACAGTTGATAGAACCAGCGGGCACAAGGACACGTAGGGATGGGCCTGGGTGGTAACGCGCGAGTGTCTGCGCAGGCATACCATCATTATTTAAAACGAAGAATAAAGTGCGCAGGGACAGGATGGAAGCCGTAACAACCACGTCGGGGAACGCGAAGCCTCCTCGGCTGTGCGCTTGCGCTAACGTGGGGCGCGATAATAGACAGTTTTAGTTGTGCGTCCGCAGCAGCACTGCGGACGCATGCTGCCAGCCATTTCTGATGGCAACCTCGTCCGCAGAGCTCTTGCGGACATACAACTAAAACTGTCTAATAATTCCGTACCACCAGACCAAAAGAACGAGGTGATTAAACGCTGAACTTTTTGTGAAAAGCAGAGCGGGGGTTCGGCGGTGTGACATAAGTACCAAAATTTACCGATTGCGATAAGCATCGATTGCGATAAGTACCGGCGTTTTAAAGGGGGAAAAGCGAAGTGCTTAGCAGCGTCTATTTTTGTGTTAGAGCTTGTATAACAGCTGACCAGATATTTTCCTGTATACCGAAAGCATCGAAAGTGACACCTAGTATCTCCGTGGTGGGGGACCATTGCAAAGACAACGTGATGTTAATACGTCCGGCAGGGTTTCCAATGAAGAAATACTGACTTTTTGACAAGTTTAAACGAGCAGCGGAAATCACAGCGAAATGGGAAAATGCATTCAGGACGTGCTGCAGTGACTGTTCGCTGTGTACGTACAGAGTAATATCATCGGCATAGGCAGTTACTTTAAGTTCAGTGCGGCCAGGGAGGGGCAAGCCACGAATCTGTGGATCTCGTTCGATAGCCTTTGAAAAGGGCTCTAAGGCAAGGACGAAGAAGACGGGGGAGAGAGGACAACCCTGACAGACTCCTCGTGTAACCTGGAATGGGCGGTTCCTGCGTGAATCTAGGGAAATGGTACTCTCGGAGTTAGCGTACATAGCACGAATGAGGCGGATCAACTTGGCAGGAAAACCGAATGCTTGTAAGACGCTGAATAAATAGGTATGTTCAACGAAGTCAAAAGCGTTTTCCAGATCTAAGAAAACGAGTAACCCCTGGGCGCATCGTCCAGTGGTGTACTGTATAATGTTACGCGTGAGCCATGTATGACTATGAATGTCGCGGCCTGGAATGGAACAGACTAGGTGGGGAACTATTAGCGATGGCAGAGACAGACTGGTGCGGCGTACCAGAATGTAAGCGAGGAATAACGTCGAAGTCTGGGTCAGTTGGTACATGACGCTGAGGCAAAAACCAGTCAAAAAGACGCCGGAAAAGGGGAAGAAGTGACACACACAACGACTGGACTAGCAACTGTGCTTTATTAGCTGAAAGCACCTCCCAGAAGAACCACGGCACATGCGCTGAGGAGTTTGTAATTCACATTGAGAAGGGGTGATCGGGCGCCAATCTTCGGGTTACGTAATCTTTGGGTATCAGTGTGATACGGCCGCTACGGAAAGAGTGCAGGAGGGAAAGATCGTAGAAAAAGCGCCTGATGACAGGGGACACAAATGGGCCAATAATGGGCCAAACCTCGATGTAGAACTCTACGGGGAGACCACCGGGTCCAGGGGCGGAACCCTTTTTCATTGCATCTAAGGCGTCTTTGATTTCAGAATTCGACGGCGGCGATAGGAGAGTGTCAGCATCCACGTTGGAGTAACGGGGTAAATCTTGTAGGAGGCGGTGCAAAGAACCGCCTGCGGCGGAACGTACGCTAGTAGCTGAGTCATAAATTCAAAGCGGCGCGTGAAAACCTGGAAGTCGCATGAGCCAGTAGCGGCAGGAGCTATAGGGTGCAGCATGTGTGCAGGCGAGCCGCACGGACTGATGAACGCCCAGCGTGCATACCGGAGGACCACAGGGTGCGCACAAGCCGCACTTCTACAGCGCCAAGCTGCCGCTGAGAGTGAAGAGGCGCGCATAATACACTGGTACCCGTCTACTAACTCTGCTTGCCATGCACGCATAACGAGAGAGGGTCAAGAGTCTTGGTGGACAATGGGGATTTTCTGCATTAAAACGTTAGCGTCCTGCGTGACACGAGCGCGAAGTTCCCTACCCGACGTACTACAATAGTGACGCTATTGTCCTTTCAGATGATCCCAGTCAGTAATTTGCGCCAATAAGTGATGCGTGTGGTGCTCGGGACAAACCCTAGGCCGTCTGAAAGTTTTGAAGGACGCGGCAATCCAGACGCCATGGCCTCTGAACCGCCGGCGTCATCGCAGGCAGGTGTAGGGTCAGCGCAACCGGGCGGTGGTCACATATACACGGGCGTAGGTGGTAGTGACCGCACCTCGACATTGGGTACGAAGGCCATGAGGCCGGGGGATATATATGCTCGATCAAGCCGACTGCTCGACGTCACGCGACGCCAAGTATAAACATACCTCCCGCCATGCGTACGGTCATGTACGTCAGTCAGTGACAACTGTTGTACGAGACGCTCAAGTTTTTAGCATTCCAGTTAGGCCGGCCTCGACCTGGACCTCGGACGTCAGTGTGGAAGTCTAAGACACAGTTCAAATCTCCTAAAAGTGCCAAATGTCGAGAATTTAAAAGGTAAGTGTCTAGGGAGCGATAAAATGTGGCAGAGTTTGCGGACATCGCCGGCCCATAGACGTAAACAAATCTGATGCGCAGAGAAAAGAAAGTGCAATCAAACGTCAGCACGCGTCCGAAGGATTCGAAGGTGATATGGTGGTCACGCAGAAGGCTGCGGTGAAAAACTATAACTCCGACGCCAGTCGAACGTGTGCTAGCGAACGAAAAGTAACAATCAATGTTAAATGCGCGTGTGAATGTCAGAACAACTGAGAGCTTGAAAAGCAAGCTTCCTGTACGAAAAGTAGATCACAAGATTGTGAACGCGCAAAATTTAAAACTTCAGCCTGTTTTTGAGGGTTGCGGAAACCATGAACAATAAATGTAATGACTTTTAAAGTGAGTGTCATGGTGAAAGAGAAGATAATGATACAAAGTAAGGGACGGAAAGGCAGGAGCACCTTTAGTGGGCGCGGGAGCGAGTGAAAGCGCCCCGCGAGCGGTTCAGTCATTTCTTGCGGCCGGGCGACGCAACGCAGGCGCGCGGCTTCCGGGGTCGCGTTGGTGTCCGGAAGGGACTTCTGTCGCGGCTGCGGGTTTTCGAGTCGCTGCTGGAAACTTGGTGACGCTTGATGTTGGAACTTCGAACGGAGGGGTGCACCAGAACGGCGACACTTTCCCGGCTGACGTCGCTGGGGGTAACATCTTCGTTAATTTGCAGGGGCGTCTCACTTGAAGAGCTGTCTGAGTCTTCAATGTGCGCGGTTCCGTCGTCTGCAGACGGAGACTCCTCGATGGTAGGAGGACTCGCAGACGATGAGGAGGCCGCGTGACTGGCGTCGGACGTCACGCTGTCGTCGGCGTCTGTCCGCCCAGTAGATCCGCTGTTGAGCGAGGTGCCGGCATGTCGTCAAATTCAAATTCTTTATTTCTGCCTTGTAGAGGTACAGACAGAGGAGGCGCAGAAAAAGCTGTCATAAACAGCTTGACAGAGCCGCGGCACCTGTTTGCTTGGCAGCGGCTTCACAACAAGACTCATGTAATGACAGTATTGACAGTGTAACGACAAATATACAATAATCGACAAATACAAAAGAGAAACGAAAGAGATTATACAATAGATAATATTCACATTGGATACACACAGGCATGGCTACAAAGAAAAAAAAGAGAAGCAAGGGTCGGAATCTACATGTTAACATACATGGCACGCAAAGCAGTGTTTGACGAACTGAAGAGATCAAAATTATTATGCACATACGAATTTAAAAGGCAAGGAAGAGTGAATTGCAGACGTTCTCTACCTGAATTTATTCTGGGTGTTGGCACAACCCAAGTCTCTGCATGCCTTGTCTTATATGCTGCTTCTCGGGCATGCAAATCAGAAAGGTACCGTAACTGGTTTATGTTTCTTCGAATTTCGAGTTTATACCTGACACTCAAGCGGTATTTGTACAGGTTCTGGATCTTTATTACCCTACTTGGCAAAAAGAGATCCGCACTCGGTGAGTCCCAGGGTACATTATGAACATGACGAAGGAATCTCTTTTGTAAAATGTAGATACGCTGAAGACAGCCAGGAGTAGCCGTACCCCAAACTAAGTGGCAGAAGTTTAAATAGGAGTAAAAAAGGGAATTGTAGATCAGTAACTTCATTAGTTTTGGAAGAACGTATTTGAGCCTGCTTACGACCCCGGTTATTTGAGCCAGTTTCGTTGAAATGTGGTCTACGTGATATAGTGATAACCAGTGGGCGCGAGACGCACACCGGATCATCAGCCGTGGAAACACTGGCCGGGTCTGCGCTAACCGGGGACGCAGCGGGCATTGGATGCGGCGTCGCGTCCTGTGTGTTTTGATTTTGGGCAGGGCCTGGGGCAGGCGTCGGTGGGACCTCGCGTTTGTCCGAAGGCGGCGTCTCGAGTTGAAGCAGTCGGAAGTCCTTAGAGGCTGCCTCTGAGTACGACCTTCGGATAGTGCAGAGGCATGAGGGTCTCCACAACGACGGCATAGAAGGGAGCAGCCCTTTCCGCCATGGCCATAGGTGCCGCACCTCCCGCAAAACGGCGCCGTGCAGTTCATCCATTGTCGTCGCAAGTCACTCGGTGACCTGCCACCCTCACGTAGTTTGGCACAGGGGACGACGATTTCATTTCCATTGAGACGTACCGCTTCCCAGTGGTCACGGTCGGGCGCGACCCCATGAGTCCTCTGGTTATGTGGAGCACCTTCCCGTAGGGAGACAGCGCCTGGGCGAGGGGTTCACTAAGGACGCGGCACAGCAGAAAGAAAACGGTGACCTATATTATTTGAGGGCCCAGGGGCACAATGGCGACGCGTTCTCCTCGGATGGTGAAGTGCGACGCGTCCACAATTTGAGCCAGAGCGGCTTCGCTGTTGTCGGTAACTTGGTAGTTCCGGTCCCCGAAGTGTTGAACTCAGTATACTTCTTCGATTACTACTATTGAAGACGTCGCGTCAACGACATATTCGGGACTTGCCCCCTCAGGGACGACGACATCGAAGGCTAACGCCTTCTTCGGTGATTGGCGCCCGCCCGCCCAAGGACGCCCTGAAAGACTAGCTACAAAACCAACTTAAAAGGCCGAAAGCTACAAACAGTAGATGGAATGGTTTGCTTAGTACCGACCAATTAGAAGCGACATCTGCTAGATGCCACTCTACAAACATTTCGGAAATGTGCAAGGAACAGGCGTTGATTTTGTTACTACCTTTTGTCTAATTAATAAGCTATTAAATATTTGTCAGGCTCTTTCAGAACCGTTTTGAACGATGCGTATGACTGTTATCTGGAACATTACGATAGTTTAGACTAACAGTAGAAAACTTAGCATTAGTTTATAAATTTCCGCAAGCTCCGCTCAGGAGGCTTCAGGATGCGATGACACTCTGCTAGACATTTCAGTTGAATAGCAACGAGGCTTACTTCGTAGATCACGGCCGCTGGATATTCGGCGATCGGTTCGTGAGGAAATAAACTCCGATACTGAGGTCAGTCAAGCGTTACATTGGAAAGTGGTTCAGGATCCGTTTAAGGAAGCAACGTACGATTGGCACATGACATATCGCTCTTCGGCAATAAAGGCGACGAACTACAAATATTAATTGAAGATTAAAACAAAGATCTTTTCAAGTACGGCTAAAGATGAATATGCTGATGAGAACGATGATGATCAACGGCCTAGCGAAATAAAGGATTGACTAACGACAACAAACCATTCATCTCTGAAGAATATGTATATATAAATCAGGATATGACCCCGGAGCCAGGGCTGGGCAAAGATACTTTGAAATTGTGCCGCGATACGATACAAGATACTCAGGCAAGAAGTGTTGGAGATACAGATACACGATACTGCCACAATAATTGTATCCGATACGATACTTGGCAATTGTATCTTAAGATACTTCGATGGATTTACAAATTTCTTAATAGAGATCCATATAATGTAGCAGCAAACGCCTATGCACGAAAATGTCTTCTTGATAATTTCTTAACTGTTACCTATTTTGTTTCACTTGAGTGAAATGTCTGTCGGTATCTAAAAAGTTTTGCCCTTCTTGCTCAAAGTACATTTGTTTCCTTCAAAAACAACTTATTGGGGTTTGTTTGAACTTCTTCTCAGGACAACTCTTTATACACTTCGCTGACAGCGGTTCTTGCTTGTCATTTTTGCAACTGATGGGAGTCGTTGCTCAGCGTGCCGACCAGCTAGCGGGTTGCCATGTGATCACAATAACTTCTATAAGAAGCCTTCGCACGACGGCGCAAATACCGGTGTGGCCTTTTACCTTGTCCGTAAAGGACAGTTTGCACAATACCGTATACCTGGACAGGTGTACAGCAGCAACAACGCTGGTAGCGACGTTTTTTTTGGGGGGGAAGGGGCGCATGGTGTATACTAAGGGTTTGAGACCTTTCGCTAGCGGCCCGGCCTGCACACATCACCATCTTCGTCCCATTTGTTTTTATTTTCTTAATGAGTATGTTCGTGAGCTACACAGACATGATAGGTCTCAAGCATTCCTTTCGCGAGGAACACGTGGTCACCATGTGCTGAAACATAACTGTGGAACAAAAACTATATTTCAGAATCCGCGTCCAGAATTCACTCGTTGCGTACATCGGTAGCGATGTTTCTCGCATCCTTACTCCAAATCCCCGTGAGAAATGACCTATATATGAGATATGGGTAAGGCTTCCTTTCGAATGGCAATGTCATTTTGTTCAAACACCTTCCTACCATTTTCGCTGTCCCGGCCCTTGGAGCTAAATTTAGCGACTGCGGCCCGCTGGCTATAATCTGAGTTTGAGCCGCCTGATGTATACGTAGATGACGTAAAACTCCAATGAATTTTCATATTCTACTTGTCTGCTGGTGTAAAGGATCCTTTGTTGATATACTCACTAATGTGCAATCTTTTAGCAACGTTTCTTCAACGAGAGAACATGTGCAACGCAGAAGCGTCTCAGAGGTATTGTATAGTTGCACAAAGCGTCGCAGGACACCGCCGCTATTCGCGCTGTTGACGCTTATAGCTCCCATTAGGCGGCGATTAGTAGTACGAAAAATATTTAGGAAGGCCTAAAACAGAAAAACAAATATAAGTGAAATATAGAGGTGGTTCTGTATCAAACATTCACATTGAATGAGTACAGAAACACAACACAGACGGCGCCCTTAATAGCTATGAGCATGAAGATCGTCAACTTACCTATTAAGACAATAGAAATTTCAGTGCCTATGGAAAATTGCCTGAAACAGCTCGTTGGGACGCTCATGAGTAAAACGGAGCATTAAGTAAAACAGCGTTTCTCGAATCCCCTTGCTAACATCATTAAGGTTCCTCCTAATGATTTCCATTGTTATAATGCAAACTCAATTTCGATATTTTCCTAAGCGGTAAGCAGAATGTTTTATGTTGTAACTCAAGGGACGCCCACATAATTATATATTTGTTTTCAAAATCGCCTTGGCAACGTGTAAATGTGTAAACAGTAGTAGAAATATAAAGCAGACAGAAGAATAGAGCAGAGATCTTATTTTGGGAGCGCGTTCACAAAGACATACTGCATTGACCAGACCGGAAACACAGTACAGAGACCTAGGTAATGTATGGGATGCAAAATGACAGCTAAGAAAGCACTTGTGCTAATAATCAAATTATGATTTCAAAAATTCTTTGAATATATGTAGCATGAAGTGAAAAATACGGTACGCCAAGATATCTTCTGTTAGGTAAACGCTTGCTCTTTTAGACCTAGCATCAGTACCAGTGGTGTTAAAGTTGTTAGAATCTTATTTGCATAAAAGGTAATTAATGGCATCCAAGTCTAACTTACATCCACGAGATCCTTCAAATCGCTGATATGTAAAACCTACGAGACACAAAGCAACCCCATTCTTGCATGCGTCACATTTCGTTACAGAGCAAGACGCAAGACGCAAGACATTCTTCACTAATGACACCGTAGCAACATCAGAATTTGCGCGATAGACGCTGCACGCGGAAGAATACGCGGCGCAGGACAGTGGCTTAGAGCAAGTGTCGCGGCAGTGGCGCAACTAAAAAGAAAAGAAATCGAGAAAACAAAAGCTACGTGGGCTGGGCGTAGACATCCGCGCGCTTGTCTTCCACATCCTCTGCCCTCACTGGATGACTTTGGCGGAAAAATAAAGTTGTTTCACTGGCCTTAGACTTATTCAGATGGCTTAGTGGCACCAGTACCAGCTTGAGAAGCGGAGCTTGGCCAGCGATTATCGTTTCGCACGGTTGTGTTGCGAAAGAAGTATCTTGTATCTTAAGATACACGATACATTATCGAATGTATCGGAAATACAGATACAGATACTCGTCTCTCGAGACGTATCGCGATACAGATACAAGATACCCATAGAGTATCTAAGATAGTATCTAAGATACATGTATTTTCGATACTGCCCAGCACTGCCCGGAGCATACCACTGAAAGTGGTATTCACTGAAAAACATGGCTGAACCCCCTCTCATAGGAATCGGTATAGTCTAATAGGAAAGTGAAGCATGTCTTCACAGGGGTAGCTGAGCATTTATTGTGAATTGTTTCGCCACAAGGGCGAAGAAATTAATGCTATAGAAGGAGATTGTAATGTCACGCGAAGAACGGCAAGCAGCTCGAACCTTGCAGCGCGCTCTAAAGCAGAAAGGACGCATGGGACGAGCGCGAACTAACAACTGTCACAATTGTTACTTTGCGTGTGAGCAGCGCGCTCCTTTCGGAAACGCGGCCGCTGTAGCGAGCGAAGTGACCTTTGTGCTCTCTGTAACGTCAACGGAAACTTGCCGTGAAAGGACAACACGTACAAACCGCCCCCATCACGAGTTAAGCACTCGCGCCCGGGAGACACCCCCCTGTAGAAGCGCGCTCACATCGCGATGTACGGGGTAACGAACTCTAAAGTACGCCCTGCGCGCTCTTCGCGCCATCTCGCTGGTGATAACAAGAACACGCTAAAGCCATAGAGCTCAGAGTACCGCGAACGGTAAATGGTGTATATAAACAGCCTGCCTATGTTGAAGAACGTACGCTCTGTGGCCGAGTGGTTTCGCGCCGCGCGCTGCGGAGCAATGTGTTGTAGGTTGGACTCCCGGCAACGTAACTTTTGCTTCAACTTTTTTTCTTTGCCATTTGTTCGTGTATATTTTACAACGTCATATACGTGACGGAAATACGTCAGTAGAGTCGTGGTGCACCCCGGCATAAAACACTTTCGTGTTAAAAATAAGAAGAGGCTGGAGACCCCATGGCAGGTATTTTCGTGTTATGACAGACATAATAATAATATTAGGGGGTTTACGAGCCAAAACCACAATGTGATTATGAGGCACGCCATACGAAGGGATACGGAAATTTCGACCATCTGGTGTACTTTAACGCGCACTGACATCGCACAGTACACCGGCCACCAGCATTTCGCCTTGATCAACATGCAGCTGCCGCAGCCGGGATCGAACCCGCGGCTTTCGGGTAGAGAACCGAGCACCGTAAGCAGTGTTCCACCGAGGCAGACTGCCATGACAGGCAATCTGCCGTTGTCCCGAAGGTGAAAAGTGCGCTGTCATTCAAAAGCGTCAGTTCGAATATAAGGGGCTGAAACTTGAAGCATAACAAACGAACTCGAGAAAAAAAAATCTGCCGCCGTTTCACTCTGTGAAGATGTTTGAGCGGCGAAGCTGTTTAGCACATGACAGGGAGGTGGCAAAGAATTTCGAACTGTCACGATCACACATTCTGCAAGTGAACCCGAAACGTTCTTTGAGAAAGTCCCTTTTGAATTCAGCGTGCGCTCCTTTAAAGTTTTCCATTTCAGCAGCATGCGTCTTTTTGCGGCGACACGGGTCGTGTTGTATGAGTTGCCGCATGCTCCTCGCGTCTGATGGAGAATCTCAATTGGCGTTAGCCACCCCTGTGTTCCCTCCTTCACCATTATTGGACCAGTGGGGGAATTCGCCTAATTTCTGTGGCACATAATTGCACTAGGAGTCTTGCAGACACGCAGACACAGGCTACCCAGATACAGCTTCGCTGTAAATGTTAAGTTCTACGTAGTACGAAATGGAAGCGGCAAATCGTAGGCATAACTTTTCAGAGAACGGAATACATCTGAATGGGTCAGAGAACAAACAAGGCTAGACGATATTTTATTTAATATTAAGCGAAAGAAGTGGACCTTGACCGCTCGGAGAATGCGAAGGACAGACGACCTCTGGTCAGTTGGAGCAACGTAATCACTAGCAAGGGAAGGGAATAGAAGCCGAGGACAAGGACAAGTTATATAGAGCAAAAAAATAAGAAGTTCGCCGGGATAAAATATAATGAGCTTGCGCACGATATGGTATGTTGGAAATCAATGGGAGAGGCATTCGTCCAGCAGTGCAATTGAAAAGCGGCTGGTAATGAAGGCGATCAAAATGTATGAATGACCCCAAGATTCAACACAATATGTCAGTTGACTACGAAGAGGGGGCGGAATAAGTCGTTCTCATTATCACTACGTCAAGTAAACGGCGACATTTGAAAAGCGTAAAGCCGACTGTGCCGAGCGTTTTGCAGAGAAAGTCAGCATGCACTTTTCAGTGAAAATGATGACATTGTGCAGTACGCGTAAATATGTTGGGTTACTGACCCTTTATGCTTTCGCTCTCAGCCTGAAGTGCACACGTGTGCGCTGTAATAGCTTCGTATGGTGGACGAATCACCACATGCTAGGTGTTTAAGAAATTTGTCCGATAGGTACAGTGGTTACGGTGCTCGACCGCTGTCACCAAAGACGCGGCTTTGATTCCGGCCGCGGCAGCCGCATTTTGATGGAGGCGAAATGCTATAGGCCTATCAACCTATAAATTTAGATGCACCCTAAAGAACCCCAGACTGTGTAAATTTCCGGAGGCGTCAACTACGCCATGCCTAATAATCGCATCGCAGCTTTCGGCATGTAAAAGCCACCGTAATTATTATGCTTACTATATGTGCCCGAAAATTCTGAAAATGATGGAAATAAGATATTTCCTGGCTGCTTTCAGCATTAGTGTTTCCATGGGTGAAGACTTCATAAGACGACTGGAAACATTAATTACGGCACTAACAAGAAAAATTCAATGAAAGATTTGAAGTCCTTCCTACGAGAAACCATTGGCGCTTTCAGACTTTAAACGTTGAGATTTCGGACGTTCTTCCAGAAAGTCCAGAATTATCCAGCGTCGTTATACAAACCATCAATCTACTTCCCTTCATGGTTGCGCGGGCTGCGCTTCCCATGATCGAATGCTATAGGCGCACTCAGGTAAACGAATGTAGAACAGCACCGCAAGCGTTTTCGTAAACAGCGTCGTCATTCTGGTCGTCTGCTAGGGTATATGGCAGTTGCGCTCTTCGGCGAGTCAGTCTCGGTTGCGCAGGTGAACTTGTTCTAATTTCATCGCATCGAAAAAACTACCGTGGCCCTTGTTTAAGGATCCACTTTCGAGGATGCTTTGGAACACTGTAATGGGTCGTTCTCTCCAGGGCCTTCTAGTGGGTCTTCCTCTTAGGCTTCTTTCTGAGAGAACGCCGCTCGGGCTGGGAGTACACGTTGCTGGGGTAGTCGGTTCATGCTCAAGTACAAGCCACAAAAGCATGGCTTTATTGCGCAAGGAAATAACGAGGGAAGACGTCCAGGGGAGCGCAATCTTTCGACTGTTCATTCAAGAGATAGTGCAACGAAACCAATAGGCACAGGCATGCCCAGCAAACTAGGCACACAGCGAGCGCATACCACCCTAATCACAACCTGGGATCTATGAACTTGAGATACAACACTTTTTTTCTCTTTCTTTTATCCTTTCTTTGTTTCTCTTTATCTGTGTTTCTTACAAATCTTTTTGTGTCTGTTTCTTTCTATCTCTTTCTTTCTCTCACTATTTACTGCACCTGTGATATCCGCGATCTCCGATGACGTATCACTGATACACATGGAACTGATACACATGGATTGCCTGATCTGAACTCCTTAGTTCGTTATTGCCTAGCGCAAAAACAGCCATACTTTTGTGGCTTGTACTCGAATCGTGCTGGGAGTCCGTGCTCCCTCTAGACAGACGACTTTGGGTATCGTCACAGATTGGCGCCCAATAAACGCATTTACGAATTGGTGGGGAGTGCTGCGCCCTCAAAACAACGTCGATACCCCTTTGATGCCCCTGGAACTTCGGTCCTGAGCACTGCCATCTGCCATGGCTCAGGACGCCGCCCAGCAAACACCTCCTCCCGCAACGACCACATGTCCCGGTGTCCCTCGTATCTGCGATCCACTTATCATCACTGGCGCCTATGGCACCGACGTGGAGGACTGGCTCGCATTTTACGAGCGCGTGAGCTTACCCAATGAATAGGACGAAGCAGGCAACTTGAGCAACTTGGCTTTCTCCCTCGCGGGAGTGGCAAGCTTGTGGCGCGTCAACCACGCATCCGGTTTTGCGACTTGGTCCGATTTCAAGACCACCGTCATCGACGTTTTTGGCCGCCTTGCCGTTTGTAAGCTGCAAGCCGAACAGCGCTTACGCGAACGAGCTCACCAGGCCGGTGAATATTTCACAAGTTATATAGAAGACGTCCTGCACTTGTGTAAGGAAGCCAACGAAACTATGCTTGAGTCTGACAAGATCCGGAATGTTATGAAATGCTTCAAAGATGATGCCTTCACCGGGCTGCTGGCCAAAAACCTACAATGATATACTGCTGTAGCAGCAGGTAAACAGAAGTGCTCGCGGGCACCTCCATTTCGCTCACGTATGCGGATCAGTTGACATACACACTCACACCCAGACAAATCAATAAGGCTCAGCGCATTGCTCTGTCAATGGGATTCTCTGCAGTTTCCTGTCATTATTTTTTAGCAGTTAGTAGTCATTATCCGCATCTTCTTGTAGCAGCGCCAAATATGCAATATGAATACATTGTTATTTCGCTGTGTGCCGTCACCACCTTATCTTCTGTATTTAAACAAAGACGAGGACGCGACAAAGTAATGGGCATATTAAGTAGCTGCAAAATACTGATGTGTCGCCGTGATGCTCTGGGCAATCAGCATTCGATGAATGGTCCCCACTGGCATGTGCCGACTGCGTTAGCCCACCTGCCTACAAAGACTGCCGAGAAGTTTGTATGCCTTGCTGATTGACAGAGCCTGTGGCAACGCAGCAGAACTTACCTAGCAGTGGATGAGGACGGCTGATACTTGTTTGCACTCGCCCAATTTCTACCCTCCCTCCTGCACTTTTATAAAAAAGCCTGACGTGCGGGAGAATTGGCCATCGGAGATCACAGGCGCAGTAAACAGTGAGAGAAAGAAAGACGTAGAAAGAAACTGACATAAAAGGAGAGATAAAAAAACAGCAGATAAAGAGAGGATGAAAGAATGTAGGAAAAATGTAGCATCACCAATAAGGACTGAGCAAATGTGGCAACGTCGACGCAACAATCTGCCCGCGCTTTCTCCTTAAGGGGGCTGTGAGTGTGGGCACCTAACATATTTTCCTTACACCGTGGTCATGGTGTAGTTCTAAATCCGGTGTTTAGTGTAGCTCGACTACCGTGAACCCTCAAGTGCGCAGCAAGGGCAACCAGCGATTCTCTTGGGCCCCCTTGCGGAGTGCAAGGGAGGGCGCCACCACCTCGTCAATCACATGCTTGCGGAGGCGGTGGCGCCTTCTCTTGCGTGGCGTGTGTATCAGCCTGGTGTTTCAGAATTGTTTTTTCGCTTCTTAGGTAAATTGTAGCAATGAATTCTTGATTATTGTGTAGTTAATATTATTTTACACCGTTTTCGTTTATTTTACACGGGTTGTGAGCATTGTTAGCCTTGTTTTAGGCCTGTATTGACCACTGCGTGGCCACGCGACCAATGACGGTGGATGGACCACAAGCCGGGCCCCTAAACTGCCGCGTACTTAAAATAGGTAGGTCCTCGCTGACTTCTTCGCATAAAACCGATTCCCACAATGCGCAGATCCTAAATCACTGTCCGAGAGGAATGGGAACGATATTATGTAGCTTCGAAAGGCAAATAGGGTGGAAAGAGTGCAGGTGAAGTCACTCTACATGCGTGAAGGAAATAACATGATTACAGAGGAGCCTACAAATAGCACAAGGGATGCAGGCCTGTGACACCAACGTCGCCAGCCTCGATTTGTAAGCAGAGCTTCGTAAGTCGCGACATTTAAAATAACAGCACTCACTCCGAAGATACGTTATTCTCGATTTCAAGTGGCACACCTTGCGTTCGAATGGTTCTTAAAGGAGTGTTGTCCACAAATGCTTCGGATGAAGATTCCGAAAACTCTCGCCAAGAGGTAGAAAACCCGTGTGTGACGACGTATTTGTGTAATCACGTGACATAAACCAAAGCTGTTAGGCCATAAACTGACGAGCTGTCTGTTGCATTTTAACACGTGCGTCCCCGCTTGGCGGCACCCACAACCGAAACGCTCATCTGCGTCTTCCGGCAGGGGCACGTAGGCGTCGCTATTGGCGTCGGGGGAATAAAAAAAAACTCTAAGAGCGTTGGTGGAATCTGACCTCGAGCGTCCACCTGGTCGCGGTCAAGCGGAGGTGGCAAACCATTTTGTTTTTGATCTGTTGGCATCGGATGCTTACATTATAGTGTACTAGAATAGAATCTAGTACACTATCGCTAAAATGTTTTCATACAACTCGTGGTTGCTTACAACACATCGACATACAACAAGTGGGAAGTGGTCGTTTTAGGCAATGATAGTCGTCATAAGTTTGGAAAAGGAGGCAAGGTTTCTTTGGAGATGTCAGATTCCAATTAAATTATGTTTAAGCAGTCTGTTCTCTCTCAAAATGTATCACAGCATTCCTTGAAAGTCCGCGATGCTCACGCTGTAGTCCATTTCGTGTAAGGTTACCTTGCGGCCGACGAGCGATTTATAAACCAGAGTAGTTGGCCGCTGACGAACAGAACGCACTAGATCTGTTAGCTGTTGTTCTATACCATATATCCGACCTGGCGACATCTTTTTCTGGCAGCACAAACAAGGCTACAAAGCCGAAGACGAAGTGTTCTCTTTACTTCCACAGAAAACTTTACGTTTTCTTCTGCAAGAAACTGAAACCTCCCGTTGCTACCAGGGGCAGTGCCAGTAGGGGGCGTAGCAGGGGGGGGGGATCAGTTGCCCTCTTGAGAGTTCCGCCTGCCGCCCTTTTGCCTCCCCTCAAGAGCAGACATATTCTAAACACAGCGGATAACTCTCCAGCCTCCCTGCCCCCCTGAACGAACTCACTTGTCGTGGGTGCCCTCCAGTAAAAGAATCCTGGCGCCGCCCTTGGTTGCTGCCTCGGCAATCTTTCTTTATTTACTTTAAAGAAAAGCGCCACTGATTTCTTTGTCCAATGCTAGGAGAGTACCGATAAGAGCGCAGTGAGAGAACCAACTCTTGATGACACGTGAAATGTAAGAAGGCGATGTGGGGATCATTTTTGCTTAAGTGTCGATTGAAAAACGCGGCTGGTATGCACAAAGTTTATTTGTGTCAGAAAAGTAAGAAGATAGCAACAACGCAGAGTGAACGAGCAAGCGAGTTCTTTCAGAGGAGGTTTGAACAGATTTCCGTCCTTGGTTCATTCTATACACTACTAGGCACGTAGATTTTTCGATTGCTTCTTTTACGCTTCTGCGATCATATAGTTTAGGGCATTCACTCAACTCCTGCTTTCAGTGTGAAAATTCTTTTTGTTGCCGATAGTTGCGTTTCATTTGAAAGTTTTTTTTACGAATTCGTCCCACGACACGTCATCGAGGCCCTTTTTCGGTTCACGAAGGGACCGAGTTCCTCAGTCTGAGAAATGCTCCCTGTGAGACGAGTTCGTTGAGTAGCCGTGGCGGCCCGGCTCTAATGGAAGCCGACTCCAGAAAGGACAATGCACCGAAGTGTCTTTGCGGACGCTCTCGAATTTCGGATGGTGAGAATTCGGCACCATCGCTTAAATTAACGCGGCTGTCACAGCTGACGTGTCCGCTACAGAACTTTACTATTCTTGGGTTGTCACTTTATGGAATGTCACTGTTGTTACTGTATTACATTGTCGAAGGCGAACAAGGATTCTCGCATTGAATGCGCACCATTCGCGGACTAAGCTAGAGAATATTGCTTTCTGTAGGATTTCTATTTTATATGCAAATTGCTTGCATTCACTTGGCGTAAAATATTCGACTTTTTTTTTATCGAAAATAGTTCTAAATGGAGACATTATCAAAGCAAACGTAGTTAGATTCCGCTGCGGCACTTAGCTTTTCGAGAACTTGCCAAGTGTTTTCATTGAAACTAAAATCTACAAAATTACGGTAGCTGTTGTTTCAATTAGAGCGAAAAATACTTGATGTCTCCTTCTTCTTGAGTTATTCGGCTGCATTGATTTTCGAAGCGGATTACATGTGACTACATGTCTATGTTACAGAAATAAACAATTCGGTCTCAATATGGCGTTCATTTAATGCAGCGTGCGTGCTATACCTTGTTAGAAGAGAGGCCAGAAAGTTGAGCAAAGGCTTGTTTTTGGTGATAGATTGTTGCAAATTTCTTAATACCAGCATAAATCTTACATATACTTTATATATACCGCAGAGAAGTTATTTGTGAGAGTTCGCTTTATTAGCCTAAAGAAAGAACAAGCCTCTAAGATCGAGCAAGATTACTAAGAGGAGAGAGTAACAAGGAAAGAAAGAAGTTAACTGAAGAATGAGGGTAAGTTGAAAGGCATACGGCAGACATTCCCAAATAATGGCAGACAACTTACAGCTATACCTAAAGTGAAAAGCGTACTTTTATTGCGTATTGTCAGTAGCAATATATGGGGCTGAAACTTGGAGGATACCAAGTAAACTCGAAAAAGAGTTGACTACGTAGCGAGCGATGGAACGCAAATGATACGCCAACATTAAGAGATATGTAGGCAGCGAAACAAACCAGAGAACAAACAAGGGTAGCCAGAGCGCACGTTAACATTATCAAAACTGAGAGACTTGGGCTGGCCACGTAACGCCTCGGACAGATAACCGGTGGTTGATTATTGCAACTTAATGGATACTAAGGAACGGGAAACAAAGCCGAGGATGGCGGAGAGTCAGTTTGGATGATGAAATTGTGAAATTTGGAGGAATCGAATGGTTTCAGCTTGCGCAAGACTGGGTAAATTGGAAATCAGTTGGAGAGGACTTCGTCTTGCAGTCAACATGGAATACGCTGCTGCCGTAGGTGTGTCTACCGGGGGGTCAAGGGGGGCGCTATTCCCTCCACCTAGAAAAGATAGGGGGCGCTCCCCCCCTCCAACCCACACACTTTCGAGAATGCTCGCGGTCGTCTGAACATTGGGAAACCGATAACGATATAAGGTGAATTTTTAGGGGCGTAGCTCCTCTTAGTCTAACCTTGTCACGTCTCCGTTGTCCGGCGTATCTCCCGGCAGTAAACGGCAGTATCTGTCCGGTGGTGGTGGTGTGCGGCGTGACCACCCTTACTGCGCATGCGCATACCCTCTCCACACACCTCCTCTCCACTCCCCCTCATCATTCCCTATGTCCTCTACCCCTCTCCACTCACCCTCTCCCCTTCCACTCTCCCATAACCGGTCTTAAGAACGGAGGGGGCGTGCACACATGAAGGCTCCCTAAAGACAATGCGCTGCGACAGTACGTGATATGTATCGCCCTCTCCTCTCCTACGCTTCCCCCCCTTTCTCCTCTCCATGGTCCCCCCCCCTCTATCTTGCCTCGCGGCGCAGCGGTGCCGACGCAGGCAGCGTCGCGAGGCAGCGTCGCGGCAGCGTCTTGACTGAAAAAACCGACCGCTCGCGCTACACAACCGTTCACTCGGTTCACTGACCACCCCGTACATATAGGCACTGGATTTTGACCTCCAAGATAGTGCGTGTGTGCGATTTCTCCTGTGCGTGATTAAACAACGAAAATTCACAGCGTACATGTAAAATTAAAGTGAGCTGCAAGTCGTCATAACTCTCATCGAACCTTTAGTATAAACGCGCCCGATCTCACGTCGGTGATGATGTACTGGGCAGAATTCACGGAAGATTCACGGTTTACCGATGAACCTCCGCAGCTTCGCCCACTCATCATCATTCACTCCGTGGATATGCTGTGATTTTTTTTTATTCAACACAGCAATTATGTAATTATACAATGAAAGTTGTCCTACGTTCTTGCTGTGAAGATTGTCCTCGATGTTTCGCGACCACGCACTGTAGCCACTCGGCGGTGCAGACGGATTGTGCGACGCTTTCGCGCCTTGCTCTTCAGCGTTGTAGAGGAGGCTGCCGCTGAGAAGGGGCTCTATAACGTTAGATCACTCTGTCATGCATTTATCCTGCCCTACCAGGCCCGAAATTTATACAATCGGCGACGCAAATACGGGCGGGAACCAGTAAGCGTTTTATGGAACGATAAAACCCCTTCCTACTTCAGGAAATTCATTTTCTTTCATTAAAAAGAAAGCAGTGAAGCTTGCACAGTCTCGCAAGGCTTCAGACAGCGAAGCCGGACGATTCTGCAGTCTAATCTGGTTGCTTCTAGGTTGTTGTTGCTAGGCGATAGCTATGTGATGTTAGGTTCTTTCTAGGTTGCTTCCAGTGCAGAGAGGTTGTAGTTAAACAGCAGACAGTCATCGACACGACACGCATGTCCAAACTCCAGAGACAGAAACTCGCGCTGAAAACGAGCGTTGGCGCCTCCCATAGATCTTCGGGCACATCGTCATCTGCACTCTTGAAACGGAGCGTCCGAGCACGACGCCTTTTTTTTTTTGCCCACGCGTTTGTTGCGAACACGTTATTTTGCCCACGCAGACGAAATCGTTGCGGGGTAGAGGTATACAGCTTGGCTGTAAAGAGGTTTCCGCTTCAGTATTCGATTAATCTGGTTCGCTTTGGTTGTCAGATGGTAGTTTGCAGCGATCGCGGCGGCTTGCAACAAGGTGACGACTAAGGCAGTGGACTGAAGCACATTGGTAAGCCCAGCTTTCAAGCTTGCCCCGTAATTTGATCTAGCGGAACAGCGCGATGATCAAGGTCCACGGTTCTCTGGACTAAAGATACTGAATTGGCAGCGAGGTAAATTGGTCTTCATTCATCTTGAATTGACTTGTTTTGCGCAAAGTACAAACCGGACGGCAAAGAAGCACACATGCGCTGCGCTGTTTATTTCTCTCTCTCCCTCTCTTTCAGCAAGGCTGAGTTCTCAGGGTTGCATACGCGTACAAGCAGCCACACATCGTTATACTAGAATTGAAAAAAAAATAATTATTACTAATGTGAATACATCTCGCCAACCACTATAAGTAGCCACTGCCAATGTGATCGGCGGGAAGCCTTCTTGAATTACGTTCAGAATAAGGCGATATCCGGCTATTGCAAAACAAGTTTAGGTAGTGTTCAGCATAGTAGTGCGCTGTTTCGCGTGCGCACGCCATTTTAACGCTGGGAGATTTTGCAGATCTGTGACATCGCGTAATCAGCAGGCGATTTTATGGCACACAGAAAATTTTGGACGAATGCAAGATGAATGGCCAACAATATGCCGTATTAAAAATAGTTTATTTCTCAAATTTTCATGTAGTCATTACGCGATGGATCAGGTTTTCGCCATTTCTTGCATCGCCTAACGAGAACATGCTGTCTTTATGACCCTGAAAGTTTCGGCCTGTCATAAACAGCGGGCCACAGAAGGAGACAGTGCGGGGTAGTTTAATGTGATAATCGCCCCCATTCTGTCAGAGAATTTGCAGTGGTGTATGTATAAGTGCGGCCCATGGAGTGAGGGTGGTTTGCCGCCCCGCTCGTGAAGACGTTGGTACGCCACTGACTTCGTTATTACTAAAAGCTTTTGAAGAACAAGAAAACAGAGTGTTACGGGTGCGTATTCATGACCGAAACCGCCATTCTGCAAAACTAAAACAAAATAGGCGGTGAAACAAATAACAACGATTAGCTTCCTTCTCATGTTCCTGTGGCATACGCGCTGTACTGTCCACGTTCACGCCGATGCCTTACTACGACAGCTGCATAACCGCACACACGAAATGACTTGGGTGTACTCCTCGAGATATATATATATATATATACATATATATATATATATATATATATATATATATATATATATATATATATATATATATATATATATATATATATATATATATATATATATATGGCGTTTTTTTTTCGAAATGAGCTAAATCCAGAAACCGAAACTTGCTCCCTTGGCAAGTACATTCTCTCAACGTTCCTCTAAAAGAGTTATCAGACCGAAATGGGTCAACTACCAACAGCTACGTGTGCTGACAGATCTCGTTTCAAAACGAAATTGAGCCAGATCCATGCGCTGTATGGATCGAAATGAGTCAAATCCAGTATGCCAATAGCAGAGCGCTTCAGCGATCACGTGATTCAGCAAACATGGAAGCCTCCGTGTGATTTCCCGCCTAGCCTGACTGCTCTGCCTGTTTTCTGGGTGTTTCTGCAAGTTTTTTTGCCCTTTCGGAGCTGGATTATCATGGATTCTGATGGAAGTGAAGAGTTTGGCGAGAGATCTGTCCGCAGACGTCGACGTCATCGTGAACAGAAGCAATGTCGACGCCGGCGAAGCAAGAATGTGCCGCTGCCGGAATTTCAATAAAGTTTTTTCAAAAATACCGCATTGAATTCAATGTCTCGATTCAATAACAGCCAAATCCAAAGTTATCATGCTAATAATGGTGAAATCCGCTGCATATTTTTTAATTGATTGTGGCCAGAAACTTCCCCTAGCCGACATGTAAAACATATCATAGAATAGCTTTGACAGCGTTGTATTTAGTTGCAGAGCAAATTTTTGCCGTTTTCTTAAATTCTCTTTGGATGGATTTGACTCATTTCGAAAAAAAAACGCCTCATATATATATATATATATACAGTAAAACCTCGTTAATTGGAAGGCCTCGGGACCGAGAACAATATCCCAATTAGGCGGGATTCCCAATTATCAAAGAAATCAGCCAGAAAACGTGATACACGGAAGTCACACCTTTATTGTGGCAAGTCCGCCTACTTGGAGAAAAATTCCTCCATGCGTGACTGACGCGTTCGGTAGTTCCCAGCACTGAAAGTCATGTTCTCCAGCCTGTCAATGAGGCGCAGCATCTCAGCCTCGCCGCCGCGACACTCGACGAAGCTGCGCACAACACTCAAGGCATCGATGACATCAGCCAAAGGGGGTGCTCGTGAGGGCTCGTCATCGCTGTCAGCATCAGAGGACGAATCGGTCGATCTCGCAGCTATCTCGCTGTCGATGTCGGCGTAACACGTCTGCACTGTGCACTCGACATTTGCGTACTCGGAGAATCTGATTGGAGTGCACTCCTCGTCCTCCGCGTGCAAAGCCTCATATCGAGCACCGAGGGTCTCCCCTTCTTCATCAAACGGGCAAGTGACAGCGGTGACAGCACACTCAGCGGAGGTTGCCTCTTCTTTCACAAACCCGGCGTGCTCAAAATACCGTCGAATAACGGTGGCCTCCACCTGCCTCCATGCGTGAACAATGAGGCAAATACCACCGAGGAGGTCAATGTTATACTCCTTTCCGTTGTCGTAGCAAAGGAGCATTCGCTTCAACAGATTGTAGAGATATACTTTCCTGGTATGGTGTATGACGCCCTGATCCATCGGCTGCGATAGCGACGTCGTGTTCGGGGGCAGAAAGACCAGCCTGATTGCCTGCAGGTTCTGAATGTCGCCGTGAGCTGGGCAATAGTATCGACGACGAACAAAACGCCGCGCCCTGCGGCCGCAAACTTGCGGTCAAGGTGCCGCACGTATTCTTCAAAGAGTGCAGCCGTCATCCAAGCTTTCTTGTTGTTTTTATAGATCAGGTCATCCTTGGATGGCAGTCGTGCATTTTTGAAACAACGACACTTTTCCGTCTTCCCAATAACAAGCAGTGGCAGCTTGTGCTCACCGCACATGCTTGCACCAAAAAAAACAGTGATTCTGTCTTTGTTCTATTTCCGCCAACTAATGTCTGCCTCCTTCCAAGCAGACGTCTTCGTAGGCAACATTTTGTAGAATAGAGCAGCTTCATCAAGGTTGTAAACATCTGCTGCTTCCCAATGGGCATTGAAACTCCCTCGGACAACCGAATAAAGTCCGAACGTCCACGTCCCAAGCAGTTGTCCAGGGGACATCGAATGGATACCAATGTCGCATTGAATTTTTACATCTGTTTGAATTTCTCCAGCGGACGTCCTCGGGACATAAGTGCGGGACATATCGCCAGTCGCGTACGATTCTAACTTGTTTCGGCCTTTATTTGCGAACTTCTGGTTTTCGGTACTTATAAATCAAGGATATGTCTTTGAGGGACATCATGCGCGCGATAGGTTGACTTTTCAACAGAAAATGTGATATACATAATTCACGGCGCTTTTCAAGTATTTATAATTACAGCAGCTGAGCCTATATATCGCTTTCAAAACCTCATCGGTCATCTCTTACAGCGCAGAAAGCGCGCCGCGCCCGAGAAAACTCGCACGCTGCCAGTATGGCTACCACAGGTGTTTATTGGTAGCTGCAATCAATGTCGGGATGTGCATTATGCTTTAAATCAGTTTTATTGGCGCGAAGCAATTAATTAAGGGAACAAAGGCGGCGAGTCCCCCTCCCCTGTAATATATTGTGAAGATCCAAGCTCATGGAGTGCTTAATAATTTTATTCTGGAAGTATTAAGGAAAATAAATTTTAATTAAATTTCTTTTCTTTTATAAAAAAATCCACAGCATATCCACGGGTGAATGATGATGAGTGACGCGAAGCTCCGGAGGAAATTATCGGTAAACCGTGAATACTCTGAGTAATTCGCCCAGTATATGATCAAGTAAACACGTGAGAAACACCGTGTATATAATAAACATCAAACTTTTTTGTACTGTTGGTTTACGTGGTCCCTTCATTACAACGGTCCCCCTAGCGTACGTCGCCGCACTAAATCGAACGATTGCCTTCCACTAATGCGGGCGCGTTTTTACTAAAGAGTCGATGAGAGTCATGGCGACTTGCAGCTCACTGTAATTTTACATCTAGGCTGTGAATTTTTATTGTTTAATCACGCACAGGAGAAATCTCACACAGACACTACCTTGGAGGTCAAAATCCAGCGCCTATATTCGCCTTTTCGGTCGGTTTCAATATTGCGATAGAAGCAGCACGTGTTGCACCCAAGAAACTTCCGGTCACTTCATTTATCACTCTCTAACGCCGACGCAGAAAGCGGATTTTTTATGTAGTGCCAGAATAAGGAAATACTCTTTTTCCGCTTTCAGGTAAAAGGAAGGCGCTTAAACTGAAGCCCTAACTCTTGTAATGTTGCGTGTGCAGCTTAGAAGAATATTTATTTAAAATATTTGGCCATACATAGGGAGAAAAGTGTTGAAAATGTGCGGGCTACTCGCTAAGGCTTTTGTTCCCCGATAATGATACTAGGCAACGCCGGCGCACAAAACCGGAAGCGGTCCAGCAGCTGTGTTTGTAAACAGCGAAATATAGACGGTTTCAAGATTGCGATAGCAGGAGCACGTGGTGTACCCCAAGAAACTTCCGGTCACCTCATTTGTTATTCTGCAACACCGAAGCGTAAAGTGTTGTTCCATGTTTTGTCAGAGTAAGGGAATACTCTTTTAGGGGCGAAGCTCCTTAAGGCGGCACCCGTTCGTCCCTCGTAGTCGTCATCGTCGCAGTAGTCCGTAACAAGCCTTACGCTTTGACCTCCAAGGTGGTGCCGGTGGGAGATTTCTCCTGTGCGTTGTTGAACAATAAAAAATTCGCAGCGTGCGCGTTAACTAAAAGCCGAATTCTTCTGTCTCTCATTCCCCATTAGCAGCCATTGGCATGTTCCAGTAGGAAACGTTAGTAGAAGTAGAAGTGTAAGTGTTAGCTAAAAGCCGACTTCTTCTGTCTCTCATTCCCATTAGCAGTCATTGTTTACCTCCAAGGTAGTGCCTGGTGATATTTCTCCTGTGCGTGATTAAACAATAAAAATTTTGTTCAAAACGCCGTTGATTGATGAAATAAACCAACGAAAGACGCCAGATGTTTCGTAAAAGCAGAACGAAAGAACGCCAGATGTTTTTCTTAAAGTGTAGTAGTAGTAGTTGTATGTAGCCACCTCGCCCGAGCGTCAACGGGCGAGGTGGACCGGCAACGGCGCGAGGACCCTGCCGTACGAGAGTTAAATCACACTAAAAGACATACTTTGCGGGCGATACACACTAGTGAGCTTTCAACTTTTCGTCTTAATGTACATGATAAAGAAATTATTTCTACGAAAAACGCAAGGCACACCTTGAGCAATATATTTGGTTTTGGGACGCTAAATGGAACCATGAGGCGATGCGAAGCCGGAGCACTTGCACGATCGCGTTCCGTTGGCTTTCGTTGGGCATGCTACCGACCTCGCGTCGTGGAACGCGCGTCCTGTCTAGCCTTGCCTTTAATTCGCACAGGGCGAGCGGGGAATGCGGTCGCTCTTGGCGCTCTTTTGCTCGGGAGCGGACTTCTTCCTTGCATTTCACCGATCACAAGCGATAATGAAGGGACCACGTAAACCAACAGTACAATAAAAGTTTGATGTTTAATATATACACGATGTTTCACACTCTTTATATTATGTACTGGGCGCATTTCACGGAAGAGTTTCACGGTTTACTGATGATTCCCTCCGTAGCTTCGCCCCACTCATCATCATTCACCCCGTGGATATGCTGTGATTTTGTTTCCACTTTCACATAAAAGAAAGGCGTTTATAGTTAACTCTTTTAGTGTTGTGTGTTGCTTAGAAGAATATTTCAAATATTTTGCTAGACAGAGGGAGAAAAATGTTGAAACTCTACGGCCTATTCGCCGAGGCTTTTGTTCCCCGCCAATTCTGCTAGCCAACGCCAGCGCACGAAACCGGAAGCGGTCCAGGGTCTGTGTTAGTAAACAGCGAAACCGTCAATATACGGGGTGGTCAGTGTATGGTTGTGCAGCGCAAGCAGTCGGTTTTTAAAGACGATAGCAGTGGAGTGACAAACCCATAGGGCCAATGGGGACGTTTTTCCGCTTCCGGCGACGGTGGCGGTTCCTGGGATGGGCGGTAGTTGACTGGATTTTGGATTTCTGCTGGAGGCGAGCCAATCCGAAAGGAAAAAATCCAATATGGCCGCGCCCGTTTGCGGTCGCTTCCTCGCTCGTGGTGCCGCCGGCCCCGCGGCCGCGACGTCGGTTCGAGCGTTTGCGCACTAATTGCTACTGCACTGTCTTCTCTCTTTATTGCCGATGTACGTACGTAATGTGTGTAGTTGTTTTTCTGCTTCGTTGTAGCCTCTGTGGTAGCATGGCGAATGGTGGCGAGCGGCGCCGTCGCAGCTGCATAGCAGCCGCTTTCGGCGCTCGCTCGAGAAGCAAAAAGCGCATATAACTTTCTTCACATGACATTTTATTGAAGGAAACGTAAATTGCTGCACGTTTAGGCAATATTTGGGCTATAATATCGGTAACAATAACAAAAGAAAACGAAAAAGATTCGAAATACTGCTGTGGTAAAACCTGAATACAGGAATGCGTACATCGAGCACGCGTACAATATAAATAGGATACGAAAACGCATAATACAGCATAATACAATCACATAAGCAGGGTAAGCATATAAAGTGCTACATCAGCGTAAATAAGTGTACACATACGAGTTGTACAGATTATGACTAGCAGCATGAAGCGAAACAATCCCGCGCATTGAAATATATCATAACAAAACAAGTTGTTCGAATGGTTGGTGCATACTGTGCAAAAGATAATGACGCAACGCAAGCCGAAGAAAACAAGGGGTATAGGAAAAACACCCTTTCCTGTACTTTTTTTTTTATTGCCCTGCGTTGTGTCACTCCCTTTTGCACATACACACACACACATACTTTTGCATATATGTACACAGAAAGTGCACCTAACAGTCATAGCCTTTGGCTCATGTAGACGAACCCATGGAGCATAAGTAGATCAATGTCATAATATGCTGCAGTGCTACAGCATATTATTTTGTAAAAGCAGTGAGACAAATCTACCGTTTGGCTCAGCTATCCCTGATCATGTTTTCCTCCAGGTAAATGTGTTGCAGGCAAGCTCACGTGATGTGAACAAGACACGCGATGCTTTAATTTTCAAGTAATAAAGGGAGAAAAACGCAACGAAGAATGGTCTAGACTCAGTTGCAGAGGTGACCTTTGAAATTTGTGGAAACATTGTGGTTGTGACTGGTGAACAACAGGAATGATCACAGGTCATTAGTCAAGTTGGAAGTGGTGCGAAATACTCAAGGTAACATGAAATATACACGAAGATAAGCATCTTATCAAAGAAATAAGTAGAGTAAAGTGCAAAGTTGAACGCAGCTTCCCTATTATTTTTCTACCAGGTATCATGTTGGATCCATCACAATGTCAGAAGATTTTCTGAGCAGTACTTAAATTGCAGATGGGGAACGCTGCACAGTTTCATCATAATGTGTCATTAACTAGAACTGCATCGCTTGTCATTCGTTGGTTCAGGAAGTGGAATGTCGGAGTTTGCAGAGTTTAGTTAAACAAGAAACACAGTTGCTCTACACAAACAGTACGTTGTGAATAGTTTCAGTGAGTATGGATGCATGCTTCTATTTCAAACTAACATGCATGTCAACCGAGTCGCAGCTTCTGCACAAACCCCTCTGGAATCCTCACAGAGCTGAGCACTTCATCAATGTATCTTTTATGCCTGTGAATAGCTGACACCATCAGTTCTTTGCAGTGGCACAACAGTCATGACCAGAGGTTTGTAATTGAAAAGTGACAGAGCCCCTGGGTGCTGAAAATCTTTTGGACTTGGTGAGCACCTGAATTCATGCATGCTTCAACCTTCGTGGCCCGTCACAGTGGTCTAGTGGTTACGGTGCTCAACTGCTGGCCCGAACGTAGTGGGATTGAATCCCGGCTGCATATCAATGGATGCAATACGCTTGAGGCCCATCTGCCTAGATTTAGGTGCACGTTAAAAAAACGCCAGGTGCTCAAAATATCTGAAGTGCTCCACTACTGCATGCCTCATATTCGTATCATGGTTTTTGGACATAGAACCTCCACATTTTTTATTAATCAACCTATTTTTGCAACGTTCATTGTGAATTAATCACACTGTTACTGTTTGTAAAGACTGCTTCAGTGTAAAACGAGTCGTCAGTATTATATAAATTTTGGCATTTTTTGGGAGGCTGGATGTTTGATTGCCTTCCAAACCATGTCAAGCAAACAGAAAGAAAGCAGAACGAGCAGGGTTTTCCAGTGCATTTTGGGAAGTGTTGGCATTTCCCAATACTAAAGCAATCCAGAACCTCTGGTTCTAATACTCATGCTGATAGGGGCACACAAGGCTTCAAAAAAAAAGTTAGTCGGTTAAACTTGTATAATACAAAAGTAACGCAGCAGGAGCAAAAGTAGTCAATGCATTACATACAACCACAGCAGGATTATAAATACACATATATAAATATATACCTACATAAAATATACATATATACATAAAAATACGTACATATACACATAAAAAAGAAATAGTGCAACACATCTAAAAAATGGATAGGAAATGGGTGCAGAAGGCTGCACTGGAAATCCAATTTACATAATCATGTTCTAGAAAGGCACAGGATAAATTTAGCCTGCTACTTTACGTTATTGCTGGCAGAAGCACTGTGCCTTGACTTTGTTTCTCGTGTGTTTTTGTTTACAAATGTAATGTGCCAATGTAGCCTTGTGCGGCAGAATATTAAGAAATTTCTCAGTGCAGCCAACTGAACAGAAAATAGCTTGCCGGATTGGCATCCTTTCCACCAGATTTTTGCACACATTGGAAAAATGTGCACAATAGTTGATTTCATGTCTGAAGGCCGAATCTAATTCCTTTATGTAATTCAGACATGATTCAGAGGTTACTGCAATGGAACCGAGGAGTTTCTCGGGTACACCACTTTCCTTGAGTAGTGCAAAGAATTGGTGTCGTCCATGGAGAGAGCCTCCATCCACTTCAAGGAGTGTTCTCTCACATATGCACTCACTAGTCCTCAGTTCAAGAAAGCTGTTCACAAGAGTACCAGCGACATGGTACACAACATTTTCATACACCATGTCGGTCGCATCTTGTGAAGATGCCTGCACATCAGATGAATCAGAGGCCTGCTGCGTGCTGTGGCTTGTGGTTGGTGTGCTGCTATAGTTGACAACAATGCAGATGCACTCTCCAAGTTGTTGAGGAAAGCAATTGTTGTCACCTCACAGTTTCCTTGAGAAAGCTTGAAGAGCTTGCCAATCCAAATATGTTTTAGAGCCGCCACGAATTGGTACACATTTGGTGTCTCATTGCAGCCATGTTTTTGACAAATGATTCCAAAAAAGTTTTCTAGGGGATCTTGCTGCAATCAACGTGTGAAAAGATGAGTGAAATCAAAGTCCTCTTTTAAACCAGTCCACAGCAACAACAAGGCTTTGATTCTAATCTGCCAACCTTTAACAGTGCGCGGCTGCTTGTCCCGAGGACTACCAAAGTGCCATTGGGCAATCCAACTGATGCATGACTCAAGGGAAGCACGGTGTTCCGACCCATCAATCATTGCATACCGCAACTTATCATCCTGATTTTTTGGGGTCGAACTGTTCTGGCTGTCAAAAATCTTATCCATTCTTTCTGTGAACAGAGCTGTAAATTTAGCATCAAGAGGAAGCTCTTGAATGGCAATGAGAGTGGGGAGTGCCACAGAGACAGATTCACTGAATACTTGTGTAGCATACTTCACTGTTATGTCAGCCATGGCCGCTGGATGAAAAAGCGCACTTTTTATCCAGCGGCCGTGTGTCAGCAAAGGGCATCTTGTAGATATGTTGCTCTTTGAGCTTCCTTAGCAATCTTTCTTTTTTAGATGTTCAGTTGGTGTGTTAGAGGCGTGATTTGCGAGTATTTTTGTAAAAGGTTTCAATGTACGCCCAGTCAACAACCTCGGAGCCAATCGTGAGCTTGTGTTTTCTCAAATTATTCCGCGTGCATTTTATCAGGTGTGGGATGTCAAACATGAAGTATAGTTTGCAGTTGTTGACAGTAAAACATGGTTCATGAAGAGAATGGATCAGCATTCTTGACAGGCTGACATTGTTTGACCCTTGATCATAGATGACCACTTTTACCAAAAGACCTTTTTTCTTCAAGCTGCATAATTACATCTAATAGCAGCTTGTGCATTGCAAGAGCTGACGTTGCATTGCAGGACACTGCAAAGGCTACTGGCTGCATCCAAATTCTCGATATGCCAGACACAGCCATTAGAATGGCTGCATTTGCCACACGAGAAGTCCTTGTGTTTCCATCATATGTGTAGCCAATCACTATATCTTTTGATTGATCGTACATCAAATGTCTTTTCAAGGCTATTTAATCGAATAAAAGACAGCATGCTTTGTCTTGCAGAGGCCAAGCTTTAATGATTGATTCTATTGCATCCATGGCACCTGGAATGATACCAGATGTCATTGGGATGTCTGCCAGCCAGCACCTGAGTGTCCGCACATGTGGCAAGTGAAGCATCTCTCTGAGGAAGCGTGAATTGAGAGTGAATTGTTTCATCCATTTGGACCAATGTTTTTTTTTTTGGGGGAATGTACCAAGCCTGATTCGTGCTTTAAGCTGTTCAAAAAAGGTCCTTTGACAAATCCGGTTCAAGCTTGTTTAAAACCTCCTGCTGCGTTACTCGCCTCGCCTCGTCCCTTTTTTTCATCTGACCGACTGCCTTGCGGTACCTTTCACTTCGTGAGTGAAGTGTTAGCAGCTTCTTTTTGGTGCGAAGGGTGTGCACAGAGCTGCGTTTTCTTCGCCCACTTTCTTGGCGTTTCTTGCATCTGCTCCGCGCTGCTGCCCTCCTTGGAAAATTGGAGGCCGCTCGGACTAGGCTCAGCTGAAAAAAAAAGACATGGAAGAATGCGAAGGTATAGGCTTTCATCAGTCTTGTAGAGAAAAAAAAATCACGATTAAGCTATCAGGGCACAATCACAGGGCTACTAATATACGGACCACTATGTGCTGCCATGCCATTTTTCATTGGAAGCAATGTGTATTCTGCGACTGAGACAGGAATCATAATTGATTTATACATTCCAAGCATTTTATCTTCAAAGAATCATCCATAATTAAGGAAATATCACAAAGCATTGCAAAAATGAACATTTCATGAAATGCTGAACAGAGGCAATGACATTTACAAAGTGGAGGATTTTGAATTATTCATCTCATAAATAGCTATCTGGGCTGCATAAGCCACATTTACATGAATGCACACCTTTATTGTGCATCATATTCCGCTGGCCTATCTCGCAGAGCTACGCCCATCACAACAAATCGGACAGCACAATTTTCAGTGTGAGCTATGTAGGTCCAACTGCACCCACCTTATATTTGAAATATAAATAATTGCGTGAACTAAATCACGGGTTGCAGGCCCTGAACTATATGTATGGTTTTGTCAACATTATAGGTTGTGACAATATTACACAGGCTTAGGTGTCCATATCTACTAGGAAAACATCAAGACTACTGGTCCATGCTTCCTTATGCAGATGCAGGATGTGTACTTTGCAATAATTCTCTCTCTCACTTTTTGCACTTACCATCACTTGGTGAAACCTGTGACGGTGATGTGGGCCTTCTTGTGGTTGTGCTTGGCGAAGCGGCTGTTGAAAAAGAAATAAATATGCTATAAAAGGCTGGCAAGCAGGTATTTTAATACCCTCACTTTGCATTGCACGTGTGAATACTGAGCAACAGACTTATGGAGCAATTTTCACATGTGCCTGAGGAAAACTACTCAGTGTTTTCATCTCTATGGAATGAGCTCAACAAAGAAAGCACTGAGTCTATGCACTGATGTAGAAAAAGAAAAGATATCTATACCACGCAACAAAGTTTTCTTGCAGGGAGGTTGGTTTGTTGTGAACTCATACCGAGCTCCACAAACACTAGAGGAGTAAGGACGGAAACAGGACAGAGTACAAACTATTTATACTGTGAGATGCCAAAAGCCATTTTCGCTGCTCTATCTCCCTGTTTCTTCATTTTGCGTTTGTGCAGCATGCTATCAGTTCATCCATACCATGTAAACAGTGCACTCAGACATTCTTACTGGAAAGCATGCAAAATGCTTCTCTATGAATGGAAGCAAACAACATTTTTTTCCCCTAGAGTACATTTCCTGCATTTAAGGTTTACGTACAGCAATTGTTCTCATAGCACTGGTAATTGAAAAACAGCTGTGGCATTTCTACCTACTGTTCTAATTTCAGAGAACAATCTGCTCGAGTGTGCAGGTGTAGAATACAAAATAGTACCGCTCTTTGTTTTTATTTTTTGCAAGCTATTCGTGCAGTATTACAGTGGCACCACCAACCAAATATTCTGTACCCTTTCATTCCAAGCAGAAAGGTGAAACAGATCCTTGTTCGGTACACCTACCTTCCACACTAGGGGGGCAGTCTCAGCAGCAGGGACGGCAACTCGCTTGCAGTAAACTGGTTGTCTGCAATTAAAGTACTCGAACTTAGTCACGCTACGGTGAAAAAACAGCTGGTAGAGTAAATACACTTGCAAGCTTTTAAAGGCATGGCACTAAGCTTAATAAATGTGCTTGCTTTTAATCTCCACTAAATTATAATTACAGATAATTACATATATCCCGACAATATTCTCTGAATTAAAACTTGATATATGAAACACAACTCGATCGAGTTCTTGTTTTTCCACTGCTTTTGCGAGTCGAAACGATATTGAAAGCTTATAAGGAATTATGGTGTGTAAACGCTAAGCGCAAACAGCGCATTGAAAAAAAAATACAGAAAAGTGAAAGGGTGGCGGTGGGGATGGGTCCAGATTAGAGAGGGAAAATAAAAGTGGCCCCGCGCGATAAGCGCGGCCTGTTTCATGAACATCCAAAACCGAGCTTGGCCATGCCTTCGCCCGTTGGAAGCATCACGAGGGAGTAATGAAGAGATAAGCGAAACTGTTTCCGGTAGCTTCCCGAGAGCGAAAAGGGGCAGGTGGGTATCACGCTTGGTTCAAGGTCCCCCGTCGAGCAGCGCGGGAAGGAATGAGGACAATTTACGGCGACAAAAATCCGAGCAGGCGGTCGGTGTGTAAACAGACACACAGATGAGGAACGCGGTGGTTTTCACTTGTGCAACACCGCAGCACACATTCGAATCTGAGGGCAGTGTCCCGAGTTCGCTACTGGGGCCTCCGCAATAACTTTGCGAGCGATACTTTCGTCGGCTGCGAGCACCACCCATAAACTACACGGACATGATGTATACGCACGCATTAAAGCGCTTAAAAAAACAGCTGCAGCGAGCACAACAACTATCCCACTCCGTTAATGTTACTAGCACGCATAAGTTAAAGTAACACGTAACAAAACACCCTGAAGACACGGTTGCATGACACGGTAATCCGAATTGGTTAGATTTCATGAGATAGTAGAGGTAACGTCAGGCAGTGAGGCACGCACATATATACTAACGTGAGCAACCATAACTAGCGAACAGCTCCGCTTTTGAGAGGTGACGCGCGTCGAGCCACAAACTGCAGCCCGCCCACTAATTTTAACTTATTATCGTAACCATTTCTCAAACAGATAGCTGCAGCAACGAATGGCAGCAAGAAAACTCGCTGTTCATTCAGCAGTTTCAAATCATAACGGTCAACGACAGTCAAATCAAAACTTTGCGAACATCTTGGGAAATATATAATAGTGAAAGTATAAATACCTGTGGTCAGCAGGGATTCTGAAGAAGTGTTCGCCTTCATCCCCCGAGGAATCGCACCACTTCACGCCGCAATAAAGGTGCGACATCGCTGCTCCTCGCTGCGGTGGTAAAGTTTGCGTTTCTATGCGCTCTCGTGCTTGCGCCGTCTGCTTGTGCGCTGCGCAGGCGTGATGGCGGCGGTACCTAGCGGAGCCACGCACAGTCATGTTTACAAAACTTCTTTAAAACTTTGCCTTGTAATACTCGTGGCTGGTTATAGTTTAATGCAGAAGCACGTTTTTATTTACTACTGTGTACTACCGTGGCCGCGTTAATTTATTTTAATTAGGCTTACTGAGGCCTTCAATCCCCGCCCGTACCAGGTTCGCTGCAATCGTTTCGACGGTAGCGACGCCCCATGGCTCGGACGCCAAACTGCCATCATGCCTCGGGCCTGACGATAGTCTTTCTTGGGGAACTTAAACGCCGAAATTTTGGTCTGTCTTTCTGTCTGTCTGTCTGTCTGTCTTCCTGTTTGTCGGCACGTGACCCGATTCAGCCACCCGGCCAAAGTTGAACCACTTGCTTACCGCCCACCCATCTTGAACTGGTACGGCTGTTCATACTTGTGAACGTTGTCGATCAAAAAGTAAATATTACGCATATCTGAGGCGCAACATCATTAGGTAAGTATTAGGTGGTGTGTTCCTTTAATAGAAAATACATAGATACGCAATTTTAAAGACCCTAGTTTCTTAAGCTGCGCTGAAAATGCGACTGCGCTGAAACTTGTCTTCCTCCGTGCCCTCTGCACAAGCTCATGTTGTGTTTCGGTTTCGGTTCAGTATTGCATTGTACGAATGACAGGGGGCGCCGCTCTGGCATTCCTGTTTTACCCAGGCGACGTGTAAATAAGAGAGTTTGTGGAGAGTACTCGTTGAGTGCGGACGTTTCTTCTCCTTCGGTGCATCGCGCCAAAAAGCGTGGTCGGGCTGGCCGGCGTCCCCACCGGTCGCGTTGGTCACCGCCGGTCTTCGCCTGCCGCTGCGCCAGGACTACCAGCCCGCAACACAGCACTCATGTTTCCCGACGTATTGCCAGATGGCGTCAATATCTCACGCGGCGCCTGTTCTATCGTCTTTAGACGACATTTGCAGCGAAGCACGCAGATACGCGGGCAATTTTTTCAATCAAGAAACTCGCTAGCAGATGCTGCCTGCGTCGGCGTCGCGAGGCGAGAGAGGGGAGGGGGGACTAAAGCACGCATCTGCAACGCAGCGAGCGTCTCCGCGCCATCTAGGGATCTTTCTGAGAACTAGAGGTGGCTACGACAGCGCCATCCAGTGAACACTCCAAGAACTAGAGGCGACTACCTACTACTACTACTACTACATACTACAGAGGAGGGACAGACCCACACCAAAAGGAGTTTTGCCCCTAAAACAAATTACACCATTTCCCGCTAAAGGGGACACTAAAGGCAAATAACAATTTATGTCAGAGTGAAAGCCCAATGTATGACAACTTCTAAAACGGCAATATTATCACCAGCAGTGCCCTACTTACCGAGAAATTAAGCTAAATGTATCACATGACGAGCGCCACGAGTGGGACATTTTCGAAGTGATCCCGATGACGTAGGGAAGTCGGCCTACAATAAATCACTAGTAATCAAACTAGCAGCAGTAAAAAAAGAACATTCCGAGCATCAAAAGACGTAATAAAATGCTGTTTGTTCGTTTCCGCTTGATTCATGGAAAACAAAACCTCCGTGGCGTTGCCATGGGGAACGGCGCGCGTGGTTCAAAGGTTCCGTTTTCGCCGAACTGTGTCTCGCCCGTCTCAGTGGTAGTTTCGGGATCGCGTACTGCCGTGCGTGTTTTGCGCGCTCGTGAAGGTCGCTCTGACAGAAAGTTCGACAAAATGCCGCATGCGTGTGATATTGCCGGATGCCCGAATGGTGCACAACGCCAGTGCTGCAGCAAGGAAACCGGTGTGTCTTGTGCCGCGGAATGAACCCTTACGCTCGAAGTGGCTTAGTGGCATGCCATTGCGCCAGTGTGCTAAACAGTCAAAACCTCTGCGTGTGTGCTCGCTGCGCTTTCGTACTGAGGATTACGAGACCAACCGCAACTTGGTGACGGCTTTGAATGTGCCCATCCGAGCAAGTCTTTGCCGCAGCGCCGTTGTTGCTACTGTGGGTCCCGCTACTTCCGCTCGGCTGCTACTAGTGTCGGCGGCCGCGCAGTAAAAGCGGGCAACGTTGGGCATGGCAGCAGTGACGTATGAGAGTCGTATTTTCAGGCGGGAGATTTGAAGCGCGCTAACGCGATGCGGACCACTAAAAACGTGATTTTATTTCAAAATAAGCACTTCCTTGGCACAAAAGCAGCGCTACGAGGTTTCTGGACCGCTATTTCAACAATCAACGTCGACTTAATATTTGCCTTTAGTGTCCCTTTAAGGCGATGCGAAGCCGGAGCAATTGCCCGATCGCGTTCTGTTGGCGTTCTTTGGGCGTGCTACCGACCTCGCGTCGTGGAACGCGAAGAGGAACGCTACGCGCGTCTTGTCTTCTAGCCTGGCCGTTAATTCTCACAGGGCGAGCGGGGAACGCGGTCGGTAGGCATACGAGAGGGGGGCAGCTTAGGAGAAGAGAGAGAGGGGGAGGAGACGCGCATGCGCTGGTGCTCATCGCGGCGTTGCGCAGGAGAGAATTTAGGCATGTCTAGCCCGCGTTTCAGAGGAAGAGTGGAAAGGGGGAGGGGAGAGGGGGAGGGTAGATGGAAAGAGGAGAGGGGGAGATGGGGAAAGTGGGAATGGGGAAAGGGGGAAAGAGGAGAGGGGAAGGGAAGATGAGGAGGGGAGAGGGAGAGTGGAGAGGGTATGCGCATGGGCAGTAAGGGTGGTCACGCCGCACACCACCACCACCACCACCGGATTGAACTCCGCCATAAGATACTACGCACCTAAAATTGGCCGCGTATCTGAGTGCTTCGCCGCAAATGTCGAGAGACGATAGTCTTCTGCCGGCCGTACTACACGAGTCCGTTGAATCAACGCATCTGGCTCATAGCGTCGCATTTTCAGCACAAAAAAAAACACTAGCATTTTCAGGGCCGCCTAAGAAACACTAGGGTCTTTAGAATTACGTATCTATGTACTTTCTAC
This sequence comes from Rhipicephalus sanguineus, assembly GCF_013339695.2. Taxonomy (NCBI): domain Eukaryota; kingdom Metazoa; phylum Arthropoda; class Arachnida; order Ixodida; family Ixodidae; genus Rhipicephalus; species Rhipicephalus sanguineus. The sequence continues at coordinate 100,711,133 of NC_051178.1, forward strand.
TAAAGGAACACACCATCTAGTACTTACGTAGTGATGTTGCGCCTCAGATATGCGTATTATTTGCTTTTTGATCGACAATGTTCACAAGTATGAACCCCGCTACCCGTTCAAGATGGCTGGGCGAAAAGTAAGCGCTTAATCTTTGGCTGGGTGGCTGAATGGGGTGACAGACAGACAGACCAAAATATCTGCGTTTAACTTCCCCAAGAAAGACTGTCGTCTTTAATGATATGGCGTGCAAAGTCACGCTCAGGCGGCGGCGCCCTTTAGAACAAATTACACATATTTTGAAGCCACAAATCCTACTCCATCGTTGCAAGCGACGAAGCGACTACGGTTGATCTGCGGTTGCCCCACGCATTTTTTCCTCCTCCATGGCAATGAAAACATAAATACAATAAAATAGCTCCTGCGTCCGTTGAACATCCGCATATCCGCCGTAGACACCCGCAGGACACCTGCTGGATTGCCAATCAGTAAGCGCCTTACAATCCTGCGGATGTCCGCTGTACGCCTATCGGCAATTTGTGGATGACCACTGGACGGCCAATGCATCCAGAAGTGGTTATCCAGTGGACGTCCATCGGTGTTTTAATGCCCAATGGGTTCGTACTTGGCGAGTAGTGGAGCCAAGGTGTGCTGCTTCCAGCCGTCGACAACAGACTGATCCGAGCTGCCACTCTCGCCACAAACAGTCACGAATGTCAGGTTGTCGCGCTCCTGAAATCGGCAAAACCACCCATTGCTGCATTTAAACTCAGAATGTCCAAGTTGCAGCGCCAGCTGGTTGGCCTTCTCACGCAATATGGTACCATTGACAGGAAGGTGTGCTGTGTTGGCTTTCTGCAGCCAATCGATCAGAGCTGCTTCAACGTCGGCGTACGTAGGCGGGCGTACTCGTGTACGCTTTGACGAGTGCGTCTTGCTGTAAGCATCGAGAATTTTCCCCTTATTCTTGATGATGTTGCACAGCGTTGACAGAGGCACGTGGTGCTTTTCGGCGACAGCCGTTTTCGACGCCGTCGACTTGCTGGCCTCTTAAATTAAGAACACCTTTTCGTGCCGGGACAAGCTCTTGTACTTCGGCATCTTCCTTCCAAGCACACCTCAATCAACCAATTCACAGGGAAGACACTCAAGCGGAGACAGGAGACAAACGGAGCAGTCACACCGAATCGCACCATGCTCGCCAGCCGACATCCAAATGACACAAAGACTCAACAATACATTCACTTCGCTAGAGTGGCTAACATCGCTGTTGAGAAGATGATGATCATGATCGCCACCGCACGCATCGCCGTCTAGCAGTTGCTCAAACATGGCGTCTACGACGTATTTCCGGTAAAAAAAAGCCTGGCCTTCGAGATCTGTACATAAAAAAAAGCGCATGTTTTAGTTACATCCTCCGAGATTCGCAACACCCTTTGCATATCTCGGAAGTCGCGGCCAAGTGTGCCAATTAACCGGGAAGTGGCAGACTGGCCGCACCATTATCCGGTTAAATTCACATGAAAAAATTTGGGACCGCGCGCAAATAATACAAATGATCTGGGATTCCCAATTAACCGAGTACAAATTACCGAGGTTTTACTATATATATATATATATATATATATATATATATATATATATATATATATATATATATATATATATATATATATATATATGACTCGAGACTGTTTCATCAGACAGAAGGGACAGAACGTGCACATAGGTTCGTTGGACTTAACACGGTCGCAAAAAAACCGTACAGTATAAGCAAAATCAGTAAAAGCAGTATAAGCAAAAAAGTACAGTATAAGCATAAATACAGTATATCTATAATCCGGCTGGGGTTTGATGAAACGCAGTTTGGCGACTGTCATACATATCTTGCTGACCGAAAATATTCGCCGAAGGTAGTAAAATCTGTTTCATGATATTTGCAGACTCCTCAAGTGCCTTGTTAACAGGAGGAGGTCACGGTTAGCTAGACCGTATAGAAGGCAACTTATAGATCACTTATTCTTAAACGCGAAGTGGTGGACAATGCTGGATGGTGAGCAGGTCACAATCCATCATATGTAATACTGGTGAACGAGAAGACAACGTGAGATATTGCCGATGAAGTGTGTTCGAACAATCCATTAGTTAGGAAAGGAAGATGGTGTGACAATATTGTTGTTGTCGTTCGCCTAATCAACAAGTATCCTCACCGACTGTGGGAGATTGGCCATAAATCAAATGGTAATCGGGTGGCAATCTGTCGGATTGCCCAACGAATCGTTGGCCAAACTGCGACGCCCTGCTCGCAACACTATCAGGAGCCTCGTTGCTTGCTATGCCAATGTGAGAAGGTACCCATCGGAAACACACGGTAAATACAGCATTTTATAATTCTTTATGCGCCCGTAATTTACGCTGTAAATGCTTCTAATAGTGGAAACCACGTTGTTGCAGTTAAAGCGCAGACTTGATGCCTGAAAAGAGAACAGCATGTTGAGCCTGATACGGGTTCTATTTTCGCGAGGCTGCTTCAACTGCTATACTTTTGCGGGCCGTAAAGGACACGATGCAGTCTAGTCTTGCAGCCCATGCTATATTGAGAACGAGAATAACGCAAGCCACTGCGATAGCTTCATTCTCTTCGTAAACAGAGCTTTCGATGTACAGTTGAACATGGCGGTGGTGAAGTCTGTTGAGCTGCTCGAGCAGTAGTGTCCTCGCTACTGTCACTGGCGTAAGGCGCTCGGTGCCCATATGGGTACCAGGTCCCAATTCACATTCAATTGACGCCAACTGATATCTCACGCTATCGTGTGACCTCAGTGGCTCGTGGATTTTCATTATTCTAGTACGCTCGACAGCCAGAAAACGAAATGCCCTAAGGTCCACAAATACACGAGATTTCAGTCCATCTCCCAAGCGTTCGAAGCTCACCTTGCGTGTGTCACGCAGTAGACACAAATGTAACGGCTGATGGTGCGCTGCAAGGAGACGAAGGAAGCGTTGTGAGACTCGCGCAGCACCTTGTCTCCGCGGGACACACAGGTGGGAGCAGGGGGGGGGGGGGAGGGCGGTGCAATAGCTGCCCCACACTTCTTCAGTCGGAACTGTCCCGTCATTGCTCAAGGAGCAGGGTTACGGTCAAACAGGTTCTTGATAATAACGGCGGCCATGGGTTCCTGATGTTGTATTCCAAGTAATGTTTACCTCCCATCTCTACTCCTTGAAAGCCAGGGATCAAAGGCAGGCCATCGTGAAAAGCACGTCGCCGCTTCATTTTCATTTTTTATAATCCATTCAGAAGCATCTGCTTCATTATATCGTCGTTTGGACTCCACCAATAAGGGGGGATGGAGGGGCGCTGCGATGAAGCTTTGCCCACCCTAATTGGGAACCCTCCGCACGCCTATGGTGGCACACCAAGCGATGTTCTGAGGCCTTTTCGATGTACTGATTTCGATCGATCGTACAATAACGTTAAAGGCGATGATAAAGACAACGTTAAAAGCAAGGCTTTCACCACTTGTACCGCGTGCAACTTGATCGTCGAAGAAGTTTGACTGCCCCAGAGTGCACCAGCTATGCTTACAACTTCACTAAGACGAGGCTTCGAGCATCAAAAGGACCGTGTTTACAGCGCATCGCCGATGGTACCGGCAGGCACGCACCGCCCGGAGAAATCACACGTGGTTAGCTTGCCGAAATTATGTGTTAGTGAGACCTACTTTCACGCACGCTGTTCCTCGCCGTGGCCCAGGGAACGGCGCATAAGGTGACACTGACGATATGAATAGTCACAAAGAATTTTAGCGGTGGCGTGACTATCGCCAAGGGCACGAATGGTTTGGCTACCACTGGTTGCACTAGTGTCTATGCTGCGTAGACACTACCTAACAACGTTGGTCTGTTCCTGTTATGTAGTTCACGACACCTATAGAGTCCAAGATAAACGCTACGGTTCTGTCCTGGTTCCCCCGTAGTAACCATTTATCATGACACCCATATTTTCGGCGCAGTGGTCAGGCTATCAGGGCACGCCACGTGCGCACAGACGCCGTAGCTACACCAGCTGCCAAAACATAAAGCGCCAAAGAGAACATAATGGCGCACACCGCTGAAAGCAAGCTGTGGAATTCGTGGAGAGAAAAAAGAACACGATAACTGCTGACAGGGGCGTAGCCAGAAATTTTTTTCGGGGGTGGTTCAACCATACTTTATGTATGTTTGTGCGTGCGTTTGTATGTGTGCGTGTATATATACGCAAGCAAAACTGAAAAATTTCGGGGGGGGTTTGAACCCCCCCAACCCCCCCCCTTGGCTACGCCCCTGACTGCTGACAATTATTAAGACACAGATCCTCTCTGCCTTGTCGGCGTGACAGCCTTCAATTTGCTCTTCTGGCGCATCTATAGAGCCAACGCCGCCCGAACGATGTGCCTGCCTGCAAACACCCTGCCCTAATTTGCGCAAATGCTCGATTGTGCTGCCTTTTTTTTTGTCATTCCTTTCTGCCACGTCTCGCCTCAACTTCTACGAGCACGAACTCTTGCTTTTTATTCTGCCGTTCTCACTCTGTCCAGACTTTGCTTTTTTTGGCCCTCGAGTAGTAGACTATAAGCTCCTCGCTTTCGCGGCCTTTCTTTCACACTTTCCCGCTCATTCGCGCCCGACGAATCACGCAGCGCCGCACAAAAAGTAATGAGCTGGTCGTCGCCGGAAACAGAGCCATTCATTAGTCACCGCCTCACGAGGGTGGTGAAGGCTCAGCTCTATATGGTGGTCGCCTCAGCGAATTAGAGCGGACGAATGGGCCCAGCAGTGCGGCTCGGCCACACTGACCACAGTGGTCGCCAATGTGGAGATCCAGAAAGCACACCACGATAAAAATCAAATACCGGCCAAGGGACAGAGCGTCCCCATTGTAAACAGCCGAGGTGAGAGCGAACCCCCAGGAGAAACGGCTCCTGCTATAGAATAAGCGCGAAAGAGGGAAAAACAGAAAGAAAAAAAGGTAATACAAATGTTGTGAGCATACGGATGGCAAAATCTGGGCTGCCTATGTTATTAGACGGCCCGGTCTTTTCAACTCGCAGCTGGAGCACTTTCGCGGCGAAAAGACACCCCCTGTATTTCTTGATGTCGTCTTGCTAGAGGCGGCACTACCGACACATACACTGCTTCTCACTGAGCGCAGCTTCCCAGTGACTGCGCTGTATAGGTTTGTTTCGCAGTAGCGTGGTCACGTAGATGTCGGTGAGCGCACTGTCTTTGCTATTGTGATAGATGTGCGCAATGCAGACCTCATCGATTCTGCTGCTTGTATGTGTGTTCGGTGTCTGGTGGCCGGCGAAGTGAGATGCGGGCATGCGGCCTAAGTTAAGATTGCGCATCGCCCTGTTCTTATATGTGCCCACGCCGACGCACCTGCAGTGAAGCCGCTTGCTGTGGACGACACATTGGAATCCCGTGATTGCAGTGGGCTCATCGCTCCATGTTTCGGAAAGTGCTAACGCGCCAATTTCTGTGAGTAGACCGTCTTTTTCGAGGTCGTGCACGTGCGCGTGCACAGAGTGTACGTTGAGAGCGGCAAGCGTGTGGTCATTGTTGTGGTTGTGGCACCGAGTGAAGGTCAAAGACAATATCCAGAGGCCTGTTTGTCCTCGACAGACTGTGTCGATAGAGCCGGCGACATGTCGGAACCTGAAGCCACCTTTTGCTTTGGTGAGGTATAAGCCGTCGAGGCTGGCAGCCCTGGAAAGTGCTATGTAGGCATATTTCAGTGGATGACGTTTATCGTATCCGAAAAACTATCCGGCCATATGTGGTCCTTTGTGACTGATATATAGCTACGGCGTTTGCTTGCGCAAGGGGAACTGTGCCCTCTTACACGAGACATTTTTGTGGCGTATACGTCGTGGTTGTGGTGGCTCGCAGTCCCACGGGCACTCATTTCAATTCTATTGAAGGTGTGAGGTAGAGATGTGCTTCATCCGGACTGGGACGACGATGCCTACCGTGGACGTTGTAGATTCAAGCGCCAGCCGCAAGAGGTTGGCGTGTTCACCACGCTCGATGTACCACAATTGCCCATGTTTTCGTTAACGAGGCCGTCGCTTAAGTCGATGTTGGCCCTGATCACGTGGGGCTTGCCGATACTCAGGTAAATTGACGCCGGCAAGCTAACCATGTTCCTTGCGTTCATGTTGGCCACCTTGGTCAGGACATCCTTGTGTACCTGCTCGTTCTTATGGACAGTTATGTTATCGAATGCGGGATGACATACACGTGGTCCGCAGCGTCGAGGGAATGTGCGTTATAGCGGTCGACGTCCGCATTGCTGTAGTAAAGCGGTGTGCCATCAGGGCACTTAGCGGCGGATCCTTCGCGTGTCACAAAGCGGCTCTCAGTCAATGTCACGCCATCCTCGGTGAGCATGAGGCCATCGCCCAGCCTCATATGAAATGAAGAGAACACTGCGTCACTCTGGCGTACCACGTGGACGAGTAGATGGCAGTGGAGAGTCTTCCAGGTTTGTTCTGTCTCCAGCTCCCCTACTTGCCTTGCGTCTAAGTGTGTATGTTCGCCGTTAATGTGTTGATTGAGACTGTAAATCAGCTGTGGCACATACCCGCATAACATGAACTGTGGTATGCGGGTACGCGCCACACGTGATTGAGGGACAGGGTTTCATGACGGACGCGACAGTCCCTTGCGTTCATGATGGCCACCTTGGTCAGGACATCCTTGTGTACCTGCTCGTTCTTATGGACAGTCATGTTATCGAATGTGAGATGACATACACGTGGTCCGCAGCGTCGACGCAATGTGCGTTATAGCGGTCACTCATATGAAATGAAGAGAACAATGCGTCACTCTCGCGGACCACGTGGACGAGTAGATGGCAGTCGAGAGTCTTCCAGGGTTGTTCTGTCTTCAGCTCCCGTACTTGCCTTGCGTCTAAGTATGTATGTTGGTCGTTAATGTGTTGACTGAGACTGTAAATCAGCTGTGGCACATACCCGCATAACATGAACTGTGGTATGCGGGTACGTGCCACACGTGATTGAGGGACAGCGTTTCATGACGGACGCGACAGGCGTTTGGCGTTATTCATGTGAAGACTAGTGAATGGCGTTCGTGATACACTGATCCCCTGCTATGCCAATTTTGGTGTACTAGAAGTTATGGAGACGACCAGGGAGAGCGGTCAGACATAGGCGGCTATATATATATATATATATATATATATATATAGATAGATAGATAGATAGATAGATAGATAGATAGATAGATAGATAGATAGATAGATAGATAGATAGATAGATAGATAGATAGATAGATAGATAGATAGTAATTATATCTGGGGTTTAACGTCCCAATCAAAGATAGATAGAAACGGCCAAAGTGCCTGAGGTTCGCTAATAAATGTTTCGCATCTAGAAAAACATCGATGCCTCTAAAGAAATCATTAGACTGGCCGGCTAGTGCTGGCCCATACACGCACACTATCCACATTCTAAAAGAAAGGTTGACGTAGTCTAGAGCCAAGACCATCCCCACGTCGTCGTAAAAAACATGGTGATCCCTCAATAACGCCTGACTAAATATTGGCCTCGAGGCCCACCACTGGAAACGCCGGCGCCACCGTCGGCTTGACGTGCTTGACAGGATCACGTGGTCTCAGCGGACGCGTCGTCTGCATGTGGAGCCCTGCCGCGTGCTTTGAAAACGAGTTTCAAGTACCACATGCGCTGCGGTCTGTTCAAATTCGGAAGTTTTCTCTCATTTTCTACTCAATTGAAACCCTTGTAATAGAGCGGGTGCCTCCGAAGGCGACGAACATGTGGCTCTACCGCTCGGTGCCGCAGTGCCGGGCTTACGCAACGGAGCCCAGTGTGAGCCTGCACCGATAACCGCGGGACAAGAAACTGCGTGAAGCATGGGTTGTAAAGCTAAGAACCGGCAAGTAGCCATCGGCTACGAGTCTTGTGTGCAACAAGCACTTCCGCGACGAACAGGGGCGTAGCCAAAAATTTTTTTCGGGGGGGGGGGGGCGGTGGGGGACGTTCAACCATACTTTATGTATGTTCGTGCGTGCGCTTGTGTGTGCGCGTGTATATATACGCAAGCAAAACTGAAAATTTTCGGGGCGGGGGTATGAACCCCCCCCCCTGGCTACGCCTCTGGCGACGAAGACTTTCGTTACTGCATCGGGCCTGCGATGTTCGGTGAGTAGCAGACAGCGCGCACTGAGGCGATGGCTCGCGCGCGTTTCCCGCCGGCAAATGATGCTGATCTGCCACAAGATGCAAAAGGCGCAACCTTTTACCACGTGCGATGCCATCTCCGAACCCTCTCGTGCGACCTCTTGATCGTCGGCCTCGTGCTCAGCGTCCACGAAATCGGTTGCAGATGCGCAAGTCATTGTTTAGATACGCTGAATTAAAAAACTCACAGGGTCACTTATGCATTCGCCAAAGATGACTAGAAGCCAAAGCCATCTTTTTGTGAGTAGTTGTACTGATGCTCCCGCGGCCCCCTCCAAAAGCGTTCTGCACCTAACACGGTTTTGCACAGCCTCCGTAACCGATCACGGAGGCAATGCAAAGCGACCATGACGTGTGAATACGTCATTGTGTGGCGTCACGTTATGTGACGTCATAAAGACGCTACATATTTTGGCGATCTGTGACGTCATGAGGACGTCATATGGTGACACCATCACGTGACGATTATTTTTGCGTTACTCGTGTTGACGCCGCCGACGCGGGACGCCGACGGGCAATCTTCCCATTTGATAAGGCATCTAGGGCTTTCGCCTTCAAAAGCTACATAAGTTTTGCATTGCTTCATACGCTACATAAGTTTTGCATTGCCTCCGTCATCGGCGCACCGATCACGGAGGAAATGCAAAGGGACCATGTCGTGTGAATACGTCATGATGTTACATCACGTTATGTCACGTCATGGTGATGTCATAATGAAGTTACAAATTTAGGAGATCTGTGACGTCATGATGACGTCGTGTGGTGACGTCATCACGTGATGATTATTTTTTGCGTCACTCGTATTGACGCCGCCGACGGTCAATCTTCCCGTTGAAGAGGCATCTAAGGCTTTCGCCTTCGTAAGCTACGCGACGTTTGCTGGTGACTAGCGACAGTCAAATGCTGCGGCTGTGTGCTGAATTTATGTTGGCAATAACATTTTTTTTCTGTCAAGCTTGTGTTCCCCTGACGCAAACACAATGTGCTAAAAAGCCCAAATTTATTTGTGCCACTCTGAAACTTACGTTGGGCCTCTCCAATCCCCAGTATTTTCTTGGAGCCTCATTTATTTACGTGGGAAAGATGCCACACTGTTGGCGTTAGACACGACACTACTGCCAAAATTGCTGGGGTACTCGCCAAATAATTACTATCCTGTTTTGCGGCTGCTGGTTGCTGCAGTAACTTCTATTTTATTCACCGCTCTTTCAAGTTCATGTGGGTTCTAGTTCACAGCCGACGTTTGCAGAACAAGTCCGGCAAACGTTACTGTATTTTCTTTCTTTTTCTTGGCGTTGCATGCTACTACATGCTCGGTCTCGTAGACTACTTCTCTTTCCACCAGCAATCTCGAAGTGGTGAAGCTTTGGTCTATGAATTTGTTGATGAGAGAGAGCAGCAAGTGCGCTGGAATGCGAAGGGATCGATAATTAAGGAGCATTAAAAATGCGTCGCATTTGCTCACGTTATGTGTGAGCACCAAACGAAACGAATGCACGGAATAAAGAAACAGAAGCAGCGGCATTTGCCCGCTGAGAAGACCGATCAATACGCAGTGCGAGACAACCGGTCAAATGACGTTGAAACGTACACGAATTTAGACCGAAAAAAAGAAAGACTGCATCGTCGGGACGGCACATCACAAAGTTGTCATGCGCACCAAAGCCGTAGTTGTAACGAAATTGCTTTTGAACTGCTCTGATAGCGTCCGCGCAACAGTAGTTGTTCGTGTATTCACAAATTCTCATATTTTGCGGCCCTAAAGTTCACAGCGCGGTGCCAAAACGCGCTTGTAGCAAAAGCGAAACCACCAGTACGAACATACATGCAGACGCTCATACATGCAGAGGCACCGTCAGTCGTCGCGAACCCGTGCGATCGCTGGCTTGAGCCTTCTTTCTGTTATGCTCCGTTTGGTTATACAGGCAGTCTACTCTAACGAGATATTTCACGTAGTTTGCACTCAGCGAGTGACTACCTTTCACGCAAGAGGCCGGTTCAAGGGTCTCCAACGCGGTGACCGCGTTGGAGACCCTTGACATCAAATAACAATCTATGCTGAACTTTCGCTTAAACGCCAGCACAATTGTAGCGAACAGAAATTGCCTTGCTGCAGGCGCAAAACATCGATGTCTTGTGCCTGCTCTGCTGCACTGCGAAAACCTCGAGCGTTCAATCAAATAATAAGTGCAGTAGCCATAACGGCCATAATACTGCTTTCTGTGTTTAGAAAAAGTTTTATTTCAGCGTAGGACGTTACGAACATTTAGAAACAGTGTCCGTACAACAAGAACATTAAAGGGCCCGTAAACAACCAACAGACGCTCGCCTGCTCCTCTCCGTACCTTTCCTCTATCGACAACAGCTGTCATGACGACACCTGTATGATCAGGTCACTTCGCCAGCAAGAGACGCTGTCAGTGGGCGAACAAGAGACTGTTTTCTGCTAGCAGATGCGCGCGCTTCTTGCGTTTCCACCATGTTTCCACTCCGGACGCTGAGGAAGGGCACTCGAAGTGGTGGATAGACGAGCCGACGAACGCAGCCTAGCGAAGGAAAGAGCGAAACGAGAAAGTGCGTGCAACTCCGCCAGCTTTCGCTGCAGACTCGTGCACAACTGCAACGCCACAACTAAATTTCGACTTCCGGGTTGCTGAGGGGCCCTTTGACATACAGAAATGACGAAACACAATACACATAAGACGTTCTTTCTGGGACCTCGTACAACAAATGGTTTGCTTGATACCGACAACCCGTGAACATCTGCTGGATGCCACTCTACAAACACTTCAGAAATGTGCAATGAACATGCGTTGATTTTGTTACTACTGTTTGTCTAATTAATAAGCTATAAATATTTGTCAGGCTGTTTCAAGAACGCTTTGACCGTTGCGTATGACTGTTATTTGAGATATTAGGACGGTTTAGAGTTACAGTAGAAAACTTATTATTGGTTTATAAATTTCCGCAAGCTCCGCTCAGGGGGCTTCAGGATTCGATGACGCCCTGCTAGGCGTTTCTGTTGAATAGCAAGGAGGTTCACTTCGCAGATCATGGCCGCTGGACACGGTGTAAGAATAAGTTATTACACCGTGCCCCTGGATAATCTTATACTCGCGGACAACTTTTATTGGCAATGAAGGGAAGGCTAGAGAGCCGAAATACGCGTGTGCTACCGTTGACCCACAATTGCGTCCGTGTTTTCTGCGTGAAAATAAAAACAACAACATTGCTTTATTTTCTACGGGGCGCTGTTTGAAGAGAGGGTCAGCGCGCACCAAGGAGATATTTATATTTGTTTTGATTTATGCTGCGTCATTTCGCGTTTTTGCACTTGTGAAAACGTCGCACCTTTTACGTGCACCTCATAGTCAAAATGGCGCCTTCGTCTTCAGGTGAGTGCTCGTCACCCTCCAGCTTTCCCGACGCTCGCCGAGGGAGCTTCTGACGAATTTCACTAACAAATGGCTGTGTAAGCCTGCGACGGCCGCTCGAATAATGAAATGGCTGTCACAGGAGGTACGGAAGGTTCACAAACCAAAACTAAATTCGAAACGCGCGCCGAACCGGACTATTTCGCGGAGCAGTACATGTGCAGTAGCTCCGCCCCCGTAGCCTTCCCTTCATTGCCAAGAAAAGTTGTCCGCGAGTATAGATGCGAAGCAGCTCTTTGTCTAGCCTGTGTAACGCTGTCCCTCCGTGCGTCCGTACGAACGCGCCGCAACGCGCTCCCCTCGCCGCAGGTGTTGGAGCGGTGCCAAGTAGGTCACGCCGCAGCTGCGCGTTGACGTCACGCTCCCCTCGCAGTGCGCGCTGACGTCACTCTCTCCCTCGCCGACCGCGCGCTCGCCGCAGCGCCCGCAGCTGCCGCCTCGTCCGTTCACGCTCAACACCTGCCGCGACCGCCGCTCGCTACACCGCCGACTCGTCGATTCACGCGCAATAAAGGCTCATTCACACCTGCGACTAGCACCGGTCGCGCGACCGTTTGCGATTGGCGGTGAAAAAGCGACTCAAAGGGACCGATGTTCACACCTGCGTGCGACCTATATGCGTCGCCACATAGAATTCACGTCTGCTCGTATACAGCTCGCATTGCCGTTGCCCCGTAAAATAGGCTGACGTCCTGTTTCTGAGCATCTGACTGGTTCAGAGGTTTGCGACTGCAGTCGCGCGACTGAAAAATCGAGCAGCGAGCGACTGAGCCAAAGCAGTCGCTTTGCGACCAAAACGGCCATTTGCGACCGTCTGCGACCAGTCGCTTTGCGACTAACTCAGTCGCGCGACCGTTGCTAGTCGCCAGTGTAAACGAGCCTTAAACCTGACGCGCGCCTAACGTACGCGTTGAAACATGTCTGTACGTGTCACCTCTCTCTCGCTTCACTCTCTCCACCGCGTTAGCGCCGTTCAACCCGTGACGCGACGGTTAACACCATCTTCCCTTTGGGAAGATGGTGTTAATTTTTGGGCGATCGATTCGTGAGGAAATAAACTCCGATACTGAGGTCAATAGAGCGTTACATAGGAAAGTGGTTCAGGACCCGTTTAAGGAAGCAACGTACGATTTGCAAATGGCCTATCGCCCTTCGGGAATAAAAGCGACGAATTACAAATAATAATTGGAGATGGAAACGAAGAATTTTTCAAGTACGGCTAAACATAAATATGCTGATGAGAACGATGATGATCAACGGCCTGGCCAAATAAGAGATCGACTAATGACAACAAACCCTTGATGTCTGAAGAATATGTATATATAAATCAGGACCTAACCAGGGAGCCTATCAGTCAAAGTGGTATTCACTGTAAAATAAGAAGAGGCTGGAGCCCCCATGACAGGCATGTCCGTACTATGACAGACATAACAATAATATTGCGGGGCTTACGAGCCAAAACCACAATGAGAGGCACGCCGTACGGAGGGCTCCGAAAAGTTCGGCCATCTGGTGTGCTTTACCGTGCACTGACATCGCTTAGTACAAAGGGCCTCCAGAATTTAGCCTTGATCAACATGCGGCCGCCGCAGCCGGGATCATACCTGCGACTTTCGGGTTAGGAACCAAGTGCCGTAAGCACTGTTCCACCGAGGCGGACTGCCATGACAGGCAATCTGCCGTTGTCCCTAAGGGGAAAAGTGGGCTGTCATTCAATACTGTCAGTTCTAACGAATGGAGCTGAAACTTGAAGCATAACAAAGAAACTTGAGAAAAAAAATCAAGCGCCGTTTCACTCTGTGAAGTTGTTTGACCACCGAAGCTGTTTAGCACATGACAGGGAGGCGGCAAAGAATTTCGAGCCGTCACGATCACACATTCTGAAAGTGAACCCGACATGTTCGTTGAGAAAGTCCCTTTTGAATTCAGCGCATGCCCCTTTAAAATTTTCCATTTGAGCAGCATGCGTCGTTTCGCGGCGGCACGGGCCGTCTTGTCTGAGTTGCCGCATGCTCTTCAACGTCTGATGCAGCAATCTATTGGTTCTAGCCACGCGTGTGTTCCCTCCTTCATTCTTAGTGGACCAGTGGTGAGTAGGGGAATTCGCCCAATTTCTGTGGCACATATTTGCACTACGGGTTTTGCACACACGCAGACACGGCCTAGCCGGATACAGCTTCGCTGCAAATGTTAAGTTCTACGTAGCACGAAAGGGAACGGCAAATAGTAGGCTTGACTTTTAAGACAACGGAATACAGCTGAATGTATGAGAAAACTAAGAAAGTTAGATGAAATTTTATTTAATATTAAGCGAAAGAAATGGTCCTCGACCAGCCGGAGAATCCGAAGGACAGACAGCCTCTGGTCAATTGGAGCAACGGAATGAATAGCAAGAGAAGGGAAAAGAAGCGGAGGACAAGGACAAGTTATATGGAGCAAAAAAGTAACAGTTTCACCACAAGGGCGGAGAAGCGAATGCGATAGCAACAAATTGTAGTGTTATATGAAGTGAGGCTGGCACCTCACTGTTTTGCATCCGATCTCGCGTAACTACAAAAAGCTGGTTCAAGAGCATACGGCCGCTCCAGGGAGAGATGCTCTGCCCGCATAGTCACTTCGCGTTGAGAGCGCAGCACGTAGAAGGTTATACGAGCCGCCCGCTGTGATGGCTGTCGAGACAGCACGCGCGCCACCGATCGCGACCGCTCTCTTAGATTCAAACTTCAAAGTTGCCGCTCGCGCGACACCCCCCGCCCCCTCGCGTCTATTCATGTTCGTTAAAGACGGGCGGGGCGTTTCCTGTCTGCTTCGACAGCAGCCCTCCCGAGCGGTGTGATGTCATCGCATGCACCCTCCGAGCGACGGAAATGGGCCGGCTCGTTTGATCTTTGTTTCTGCAGTGTTCGTCGTCCCCGCTCGCGCGCTTTTACCCGCGGTAGAACATACGATGTGCGAGCGGATCTTATCAACTTGGACTTCATGCGGGACATGACAGCGACGGCAAAAACCCGTCGAGACTGTCCATATAATTGCTATCGCGATAAAAAGTAAGAAGTTCGCCAGGATAAAATGTAATGAGCTTGCGCACGACACGGTACGCTGGTGATCAATGGGAGAAGCGTTCGTCCAGCAGTGCAATTGAAAAGCGACTGATAATGAAGACGATCAAAATGTATGAATGACCCCAAGATTCAATACAATATGTTAGGTGACTACGGAAAGGGGGCAGAAAAAGTTCTCAATGTCACGACATCATATAAACGGCGACATCTGAAGAGCGTAAAGCATGCTGTGCCGAGCGTTTTGCAGAAAAAGTCAGCATGCATTTTTCAGTGAATATGATGACATTGTGCAGTACGCGTAAATATGTTGGGTTACTGACCCTTTATGGTTTCGCTCTCAGCCTGAACTACAAACGTGTGCACTGTAATAGCCTCTTATGGTGGATGGATCACCACATGCTAGGTGTTTAAGTAATTTGTCCGACAGGTACAGTAGTTACAGTGCTCGACCGCTGACACGAAAGACGCGGGTTTGATCCCGGCTGCGGCAGCAACATTTTATGGAGGCGAAATGCTATAGGTCCGTGAACCTATAGATTTAGATGCACTTTAAAGAACCCCAGGCCGTGTACATTTCTCGAGGTGTAAACTACGCCAGGTCTTATAAGCGCATTGCGGTTTTGGCATGTAAAAACCACAGTAGTTATTATTATAATTACTATATGTGCCCGGAAACACTGAAAATGATAGAAACAAGATATTTCCTCGCTGCCTTCAGGATGAGTGTTTCTATGGCGGAAGACTATGGCGGAATGTTATGAAATGCTGTGAAGATGATGCCTTCACCGAGCTGCTGGGTAAAAACCTACAACGATATACTGCTGCAGCAGGAGGTAAACGGAAGCGCTCGCGGGCACCACCATTTCGCTCACGTACGCGGATCAGTTGACATACACACTCACACCCAGACAAATAAATAATTACATTGCGCAATGAGATTCTCCGCAGTTTGCTGCCATTATTTTTTAGCAGTTAGTAGTCATTGTTTCTCTCCGCATCTTCTTGAAGCAGCGCCAAATATGCAGCATGAATACTTTGTTATTTCGCTATGTGCTGTCACCTCCTTATCCTGTGCATTTGAACATATACAAGGACGCGACAATTTAATCGGGAGACTAAGTCGCTGCAAAATACCGATGTGTCGCCGTGATGCTCTGGGCAATCAGCATTCGATGAACAATGTCCGCTGGCATGTACCGACGGCGTTAGCCCACCTGCCAGCAAACACTGCCGATAAGTTTGAATGCCTTGCTGATTGACACAGCCTGTGACAGCGCAGCAGCACTACCTAGCAGTGCATGGGAACGGCTGATGCTTTTTGCACTCGCCTACCTTTCTACCCTCCCTCCTGCACTTTGCTAAAAAGCCAGACGTGCGGGAGATTTGCCATCGGAGACCACGGGCGCAGTAAACAGTGAGAGAAAGAAAGACATAGAGAGAAACAGACGCAAAAAGAGATGTAAAAAACAAAGATAAAGAGAAACAAAGAGAGGATGAAAGAAAGAGAAAAAAATGTAGCATCTCCAATCAGGACTGAGCAAGTGTGACAAGGTTGACGTAACAAACTGCCCGCGCCCTCTCCTTCAGGGGAGCTGTGAGTGTCGGCACCTAACTTATTTTTCTTACACCGTGGTCTTAGTGTAGTTCTAAATACGGTGCTTAGTGTAGCTCCGCTACCGTGAAACCTGAAGACGGGCAACCAGCGATTCCCTTGGGCCTCCTTGAGGAGCGTAAGAGATGGCGCCACCACTCGGCAATCGCATGCTTGCGGAGGCGGTGGTGCCTTCTCTTGCGCTGCGCGTGAATCAGCCTGGTGTTTCAGAGGTGTTTTTCGCATTTTAGGTGAATTGTGGCAATGAATTCTTGATTATTCTGTGGTTTATATTATTTCAGACCGTGTCAGGTTAGATTACACGGGTTGTGAGTTTTAGGCCTGTATTCAGCACTGCGTGGCCACGCGACATGAGACGGTGGATGGGCGACAAGCCGGGCCCCGAAAGTGCCGCGCACTTAAAAAAGGGAGGTACTCGCTGACTGCTTCGCATGAAACCGATTTTCACAATGCGCGGAAGCTGCCCGAACCTTATGCATATCAGTTTAGAAGAATCACTGCCCGAATGGAATGGGAATAGCTTGCAGTGCTGGGCAGTATCGAAGTTGCATGTATCTTAGATACTATCTTAGATACTCTTTGAGTATCTTGTATCTGTATCGAGATACGTCTCTCAAGATGAGTATCTCTATCTGTATTTCCGATACATTAAATAATGTATAGTGTATCTTAAGACACAAGATACATCGATCGCAACACCACCGTGTGAAGCAATAAACATTCGCTGAACTCCGCTTAAGGTGATACTGCGTCAAGAGGCCGACTAAATAAAGCTAAAGACAGTAACATTGTTTAATCCTTCCGCCAAAGTCCTCCAGTGAGGGCAGGCGATGAGGTCGGCGCGTCCCTATTGGTGGAGGAGAGTGACGTGGTGGTGCTCGCGCCGTGTCGAAAAATGCAAGCGTGCGAACGTCTACGCCTATCTGACCTTTACTTTTCTTTTTCTTTTTTTTGCTTTTAATTTTTCTTGTGTCATGAGACTTGGTTTTTTAAACACTATCCGGTGCTGCGGTCTCCAATGCGTAGGGGTCTATCGCACAAACTGTGATGCCGCTATAGCGTGGTCATCAATGTTTCTCTTGCATGGTGCTTCGTTACGAAGTCTGAAGAATGCAAGAATCGAGTTGCTTTGCGTCACAGATGCAAATTTGAAGAATCTCGTGGATTTAAGTTTGACTTACACGCTATGAGATTGGCTTAAATGGAAATAAGATTGTAACAACTGTAGCACCGTCGGTAGGAATGCTAGATCTAATAGAACAAGCATTTACCTAACAGAGGATATCTTGGCGTACCGTATGTCTTTCTTCCTGCTATCTTTATCCAAAGAGTTCTTCAAACAACAATTAGATCGTCAGCAAAAGAAGTGCTTTCGAATTAGCTGTCCTTCTTTTGCATCCCATATATTACGTAGCTCTCTGTATTGTTTTTTCTGGTCTGTTAACTGAAATGTGTCTTTTGCAACTTGCTGACAAAATAAGCTCCCGGCTTTATTCTAGCTTTTAACTGTCTGCTCCATTTCTACTGCTGTTTGCATGTTTACATTCCATTTCAGTTTACTTTTATGTCAAGGTGATGTTGAGGACGAATATATAGTAATCTGGGCGTGCCTTGAGTTTACCCAAAATTCTGCTTACTACTTACCACAACAGCGAAATTGAGTTTGCATAGTAATAATGGAAATTGTTAGGGGCCATCTTAAATATATTACGAAGGGTTTTCGAGAAACATTACTATACCAAATCCTGCGTTTTTCTCACGAGCGCCCCACGAATTTTCAGGCTACTTTCCATGGGAACTGAATTTCTTATTGTTTTACATTAACAGAGGAGTTTACGATACTTCAGGCTTAATTTTGATAGCTATTAAAGTTGTTGCCAGTTGTTGCCTGTATCGTGTTCCTATGCTTATTCACTGTGATTGTTCGATACGGAACAGCCTTTCTATTTACTTAGACATGCGTGTTTTGCTTTTTTAAGCCTCCCTAATTATTTTTTAATGTTATTAATCAACAGGTAATCGGAGCTTTAAGTGGAAACAGTGTGAATAGCGGCGGTTGCCTGCGACGCTTTCTACAAGCCGTCTGAGACGTTTCTGGTCTGCACATGTTGTCTCTAAAGAGAAACAATCCTAGGCGATTGCGCGTCAGTGAGCACGTCGCTAAGGATCTCTTTACGCTTGCAGATAAGCATAATAAAGAAAGTCATTGCAATTTTACGTCATCTACATATACACGATGCACCACAAAAGATGGCGCTACCAGCGTTGTGTATGCTGTACACCTGCCCCGGGATCCAGTATTGCGTAAATGGTAGTACGCTTACGGACAAGGTTAAAGTTTACATCGGTATTTCGGTCATCGTTCGAAGGCTTCTTATTGAAGTTCTTATAATTAGATCACAACCCGCTAGCTGGTCGATAAGCAGAGGAGCGGCTCACATGACTTACTAACGCGACAAGCAGGAACCGCTGACAGCGCAATGTATAAAGAGCTCTCCAGTTAAGGAGCTAAAGTAACCCCAATAAGTTGATTCGGAATGAAACAGCTATCCTTTCACCAAAAAATACAAAATATTTAAGATACTGAGATACATTTCATTCAACTGAAATAAAGTTGGTTGCAGTTAAGAAATTTTCAACCAAACATTTCTGTGCTTATATACGTGCTTGCTGCTACGTTGCGTAGATCTGTAATAACAAATTTGCGAATGTATCAAATGTATTTTAAGATACATTTGGAAAGTATCGTATCGGATACAATATTTGCGGTAGTATCTTATATCTGTATCTCAAGTACTTGTGGCCTGAGTATCTTGTATCGTATCGCGATACAATTTCAAAGTATCTTTACCCAGTTCTGGGAATAAGAATATATCGCTGCAAAAACGCAACCAGCCTACAAGGGGTGCTAATGAAGACGCAGCCAGGGGGGTGAAACTTCGCGGTTTTTCTGTCCCGTGACCGCAGCGATCCTAACGTTTGGGGGCTGTACTACCTAAATGAACGTTCTTGTTCTATTTTATAGTTATTACTAGGTTACTCATTAGCTCCGGAATTTTTACTACACAAGTGAACCTAAAGGTTGCAGTTCGAGATTGCGAAAATAAGAGCGCCACCCGAAGTGGAAAACGGGAACTGCGCAGTCGTCCTATCTCTCACGGCGAAAAAGGGGCGTTTCTTTTCGCGCGCCCATGTATGCTACAGCCTGCGCTGTCCCAAAGGCCGCTTTTACCGCTGTAAAGTTTGTTTTAGCGAAACCCATGCAAGATTCAGCAAAACAGACGCTTCCATGGATTCTCGCCGTCATCACAAATCGTGCTGTGCTGAGTGGTGTTGGAATTCTTCACGACACACCGGCATAAAATTCTTTCGGATCCCGGCGGACGAAAGGTACGATCTGCATGCTGCTCGTTTTGTCTTTCTACGCTTGCACGGCATATCAGGATGCGGTTGCTGCAGTAGCTGTGTAATTTGATTGAGCATACACGTACATGGTTTATTCATTACATTCTGATTGTCTGCTTTTCGGCTTCAATTATACATGACATGCACGGCAGAGCATTTGGAAATTATTCCAGCGAATACATTTGCTACACACGATTGTTTATACTTGCGTTTTTAATTTAATGCGTTTCGATCGTGCATTGCATTTCGATGTTGCACTTTGGCTCAAGGCAATGCAAGGCATGTCACAAATGTATTTGTTGCAGCATATACAGTAACTAATAGAACAGTGTAAGCTTATCCGCACTCTTTTTTATTTATTACCTTTTGATTGCCTGCGTTCAGTCTGTTCTCGTTGCATGCGTTATTATTATTGTTGTTATTATGATAATACGATTAGTAATATTATCAGCCTATTTATGTCCATAGCTGGAGGAAGGCGATTCCCATAGTCTTTTGGTTATAAGGGAGGGTCCATATACGTCCATAGCATGTGTTGTTAGTACTATGTTAATTAAGTTCTGAGTACATAAATTATTACACTTGCGAGTTTAGACGGGTGTTATTTCATTATTGCGTTTCAATTGTGTGTTTTCATTTTGGCCTCACGTAAATCCACGGCATATTGCAGAGTAATTTAGCAATAAATTTATAAACTAATAATTTATAATGTATACTTCAATTTCATATTTTCAGTTTCAGCCTTAAGTACAATTACGATATATTTACAAGAATGCAGTTGCAGCTAAAAGCCCATAAATAATTGGACAATGTAAACTTATGTGTTCTACTAATTTATTACCGGTTTTAATAAGGTTTTTATGAAAGATTTGCAGCAGGGCGCGAGAAATACCCGAGGAATACGCAGTGCGCGAGAGTATATATGTACGAATAGTTGTTTAGAGATTTTGGTGTGGGATGATTGCTATTGTCTGCAAAAATATATTTTGAATTAGGAGGAAAGCTGGGGTCGTTGCCACCAAACATTACTATCGCGCAAGTAGAAGCATGTATCCGCGTCTCTTAATAATAAAGACAGATTTTATTTTAAAGTTTGCTTTCAGGATTGCTATCACAAGTCGTCTTGGTTACAAAAATTCAATGAAGAAAGGAAGATGAGAAATGTATCAAATAACGCTTACTTCGAATAAAGATGCCAGTTTTCACTCAAAGCTATCCATCTACGCCTGAAAACAGAAATAAATCCATTCTAACCCAAATACTACACACGCACACATTGATTTTCCAGATCTCGCGCTTGGCTTCAGTATGCGAGACGGCAGGACCTGGCTCATTTACCACCTCCTCAGATCTACAGCAGCTACCGCCTGTTCTCTGCCCATTTCGCCAGCAGAGACTACGCAGACCCTGGACAGACAAGGCTGCTAAGATGTGCTGTGCCAACAGTTTCCATCTTTGGCGATGGGCAGACACACGTCGAAAGTCCAGGTGGGAATACTGTAAAGTGATCATACAACAACACAAACTTTCATGCCTCTACATCTATTTACAGAAATGTCTTAATACTCAATATGCGTACCTGTCCGAGTTATCATGACTCAGTATTTTTAAGATTCTCGCGCAGATTACACCAACAATACCAACGCATGGTGTACACAGCATCCATGAATTCGCCGGCATGATTTTGCTGGTAGATATAACTAGCTAAGTAAAAAATTTGCCGGCTTCACAATCGTTAAATTTAGAGCAAACGTCTCACTCAGAACGCTCTACATGTAACCTCCTCGATTCTAATTCAGTTGTCTCTGCTATTTTACCGGTGGCGTAGCGTTTTACAGCAAGGCGAAAATGACCTCATAACTGGAGAGAGTACTCCATGTGGCGCGTTATCAGCTATTTCGCACATGGCGAGTGAGTAGCGGCCAACTTGGTGTCGCTGTTAAAACAATTGCGCGATAGCCCTGACAGTGGGAGCAACAGAACTGGCCTTTTAGAAATATATGTATATTCTACGACACCCTAGTTCAAAGTAGCTTTTAAAATTAAGAATCCAAAAGGTACTTTATTTTTATTAGCTTTATTATTACAAAATTACTTTTATTTTCAATGGGCCAAATAAGTGTAATTGGCAAGGGTTCGGTTACGCGCTAGGCTCATCACGGGCACCACGATGTTAACCTGTTCTAGGTACATCACATTAAGATTTTTAAAATATTGCTTTAGGATAGTTGGGACACCCATATATTTAGTGAGTGACACGTAGCGTTCTCTTTTTGTGTGTTTACACTTTTTTATTACTCGTACTGAGACATAATACGTGAGGAGACCAATTAATAGTGAGAAAACGCCCTGAGTGATTGTAATTGTAAATATTTAATGTGACGCCTAATACCAACTGTATGTATGTCACGCTGAAATCTGTGCTACGTCAATTTCTCTTCACAGGCTCTCCTCGGCCCGCGA
Organism: Rhipicephalus sanguineus; assembly: GCF_013339695.2. Classification (NCBI taxonomy): domain Eukaryota; kingdom Metazoa; phylum Arthropoda; class Arachnida; order Ixodida; family Ixodidae; genus Rhipicephalus; species Rhipicephalus sanguineus. Next base: position 100,733,364 of record NC_051178.1, read on the forward strand.
ATACCACTACGATGCCCGCTCACAGCGCCGATGAAGGAGTTCAACAGGCTGAGCCCCCATGTACGCAAATTGTTTTACTTTCTAAGCTCTTTAAGCTATTCCACATAAATTCATGCCGTAATTGTAAATATGTAATGTGACACCTAATACCAGCTGCATGTATGTCGCGCTAAAACCTGTGCTACGTTAATCTCCCTTCACAGGCTCTCCTCGGCCCGCAAATACCACTGCAATGCCCGCTCACAGCGCCGATGAAGAAGTTCAACAGGCTGAGCCCCCATGTACGCAAATTGTTTTACTTTCTAAGCTCTTTAAGCTATTCCACATAAATTCATGCCGTAATTGTAAATATGTAATGTGACACCTAATACCAGCTGCATGTATGTCGCGCTAAAACCTGTGCTACGTTAATCTCCCTTCACAGGCTCTCCTCGGCCCGCAAATACCACTGCAATGCCCGCTCACAGCGCCGATGAAGAAGTTCAACAGACTGAGCCCTCATGTACGCAAATTGCGTTGCTCTCTAAGCTCTTTAAAACTATTCCAGATAAACTAATGACCTGCAGCTATCATTTTAATGTCACGTACCATTTAACAGATCCTAAAGTGCACTAGGGTGTCAGCTGGGCGAGCTAGTTCATTGCTAGGGGACGAGAACCAGAGCGATGTATACCGAAAGGCAGGACGAGACGAGTGCTTGTCCGATCCCTTTCTTGCTTGTTTGTTGCCTCCTAAGAGGGATTAGTGCACCACCGCGGTGGTCTAGTGGTTATGGCGCTCGACAGCTGACCCGCAGGTCGCGGGATCGAATCCCGGCCGCAGCGGCTGCATTTTCGATGGAGGCGAAAATGTTTGAGGCCCGTGTGCTTAGATTTAGGTGCACGTTAAAGAACCCCAGGTGGTCGAAATTTCCGGAGCCCTCCACTACGGCGTCCCTCATAATCATATTGTGGTTTTGGGACGTTAAACCCCAGATATTATTATTATTATTATTATTATTATTATTATAAGAGGGATTAGTGTTTTTTAAAGAAAAGACTATGAATTCGTTGTTTTTTTCCTAAACATACTATTTTAAACGTATAACCAATAATGTTTGTTAACAAGGAGTATGCTAATGATTAGTAAAAATTAGTTGACGCTTCATGTTTCCCACGATGCTTACACATGCCATTAGTAGGCTCAATGCCCAACAGTGTGCTTATCAGAGGCCTGTTCCCAATGCCCCAAGCTTGAATAAGTGAAGGATCGAGAACTAAATATGAACAACTGATTACACATGGAAGTAATCACTTCAATTCTAAAAGCCGCTAGAACTTTTACTAGGTTTAAAGATCATGGTCAGCTTTCACAAAAACACAGTATAAATGAGCTTTTTTTCTAAATCTTTGAGGTTCCAATCCAGCGGGTCGACAACACAAGCCTTCTAGGTGCTCGCCCCGGACAGCCAGAAAAATGAAGAACCTGGAGAAGATAAATTCAAGGCTTCGGAAGGCACTGTCAAGAATTGGCAAGAGAAAGGTTAAAAAGCTTTCCCAGTCCGAGGCGTTGAATGCTATCAGGCCCTACGTCCGCAAGACATTCTTTAGATTGCTTCAGACTCAAGTTAAAATTAATGGTGTGAAACGTAGAGGACGGCGGTGGTCGCCCGAGCACCGCCACTTCGCTTTAAACTTATACTTTCATGGTCCGAAAGCGTACAGACATCTGTCAAGACTGCTTGACATGCCAACTGTGAGGTCGCTAAAGCAGTGGTTATCAAATATTCCGATGGCTCCCGGAGTTATTCCAACCGCTATTGAAGCCCTCGAAGAAGCTACCCGAAATTGGCATTTAACAGATCGTGCGTGCACATTAATATTTGACGAAATGTCCTTGAAGGAACATCTGCAGTATGATGCAAAGCATGACATTGTGATGGGATTCTCCGATGACGGTAGGCAAAGAACACCAGCCGTGGCAAATTCAGCGCTCCTGATACTTGTGGCAGGCATTTCAAAAACGTGGATTCAGCCTGTTGCTTACACAGTATCAAGGACCAAAACGCCCGCAGATACTCTTCATCATCTGATCATAACATTAATCAAGCAGCTGCAGGGAGCCCGGTTGTTTGTGAAGGCGCTCATCTGCGACCAGGGGGGAAGCAACATCACTTTGGCAAATAAGCTAGGTGTGACGCCTGAAGAGCCGTTTTTTGTGCTGGAAGGCCGCAAGATTTATTTCCTATATGACACACCACACTTACTTAAATGCACAAGGAATAATCTCCGCGCACCTCACAAGCTCCATATCGGGCAAGAAATTGTGGATTGGTCTTTCATTACGCAACTATACGAAAGCTCGCATCCTCTCAAACTCAAATTGGCGAAGAAACTAACCGACAACCACATTTACCGGAAGCCTTTCAATAACATGAAAGTTAAATATGCCAGCCAGGTGATGAGCGAATCGGTCTCAGTGGCCATTGATGTATTCATTGCTCTTGGCGTGTTGCCGGCATCCGCCAAACCAACAGCTGATTTTCTCGAGAAGATAGATAAGTTATTCGACTGTCTGAATAGCTCTTCTGTAAAAAAAGCCAGTGACAAGTTACGTTATGCAATTTCGGAAGGGTCCGAACACCTAGCCTTTTTGCGGGAGTGCCTTGGGTTGAAAGCTGGAAATTTGACGGGCCTCGGCAACCACACACAGTTGAGGCATGGAAGGTCACCTTAAAGGCTATCCTTCTCCTCTGGGACGACCTCTTCCAAGATTTTGATTTTCGTGTTCTCTTGACTCGCTGGCTACAGCAGGACCCCCTGGAGAACCTTTTCGGGCTGCTTAGGTTCAAGCATGGCTGCAATGACAACCCAAATGTGCTTCAGTTCACATCAGGTCTGAAACACATTTCTGTTGGCAAACTGGTTGCCCTTTTTTCAGAAGGAAACTGTGAACAGGATCGCAGCACTGTGTTGGCACAAATGTCAGAGGCACCTCATTCGCTTCCTACTACTTGTGATGCAGCACCAACAGTCGATATGCTTCCTGATGAGGAACAGCCCGCTAGCCATGATATAGTAGAGGATAACGTTCTCTACTATGTTGGGGGATATCTCGTACGGCAATTTTTGTTGCACAGGCCTCCACACTGTGTGTGCAACACCCTTTTGAAGAATGCCGACCGCCAGCTTTGTGCATCACACCAGTATTTTGCTATGTTTAAGGCAAGCAACATCTCCTCAGATTTATTTGGCGATGTAACAATGCCTTCTGACGATTGCTTTCAGGATATTAAGGCCATGGAAGCTTGCTTTTTGAAATATATCGGTGTTGTGGCGCACCTGCCTAATGTGAGTGGAGTTTTGGCAGGCATTTTGTACAGTTGTATGGGAAGGCAAAAATTCTGCTCCGAAGAATGCAAGAAAGCCTTTGTGCACCTCTTTGCAAGGATTCGCCTGTTGTGGCATATTCGCTTCGTGAACATATCCTTGGCTAAACAACGCACCAGAAAATCTGCTGCAGCACGAAAAATGCGGAAGTTTTTGTAACTTTTAGGATTCTGTTTGCATATTTGAGGTCTTGAAAAAACTGAGCGCTCAGAAAACACGGACGACAAAAAGACACACATATGCGCAAAAGTAGGCGCTACTTCCATATTTTTGAGTCACCGCTACTTCTATAGCTGAGGTCACCATTTTCTGCCTCTGAAGCGGACATGTGTGTGTACTATTTATCTGCTTGTATTTTTTTTTGTTTTTTTTTCATTAAGCAATATAGGTATGTTACGCTGAAGAAAGCATAAACCCTTCGTGTTATTTTATCAGAACACTCTATAGTGGCTTCAGTATTTTGTAAATTTTTGCTTAAGCTTTTATAAAGAAACCTGATGCTGATTAGAAAATGTAGCGATGTCTAACTCCGGTACCTTATGGTTTTTGTATCATTTCCTCTTGCATCCTAAGTGTGCGTTGTGCCGTATTATCTTGTCCCACTCATGGGATGATTTTATATCGGGATACGTGCTGTGAACTTGTGTATAGTTATTACTGTTTTTCTTTTGTCTTTGTATAGACGCATGTGCGGCAATGTGCACTGGATTGATACTAGGTTATTAGCATGCTGGCATGTGCGGTCCACTTTTGTATGCGACCAAAAACGTAAAACATTCAGGTTGTATTTTTACTGCATAAACCGTACGTTTAGGCAATAAAACATTCAAACAAACTCTGCTCTTTATTCTTGTCTAATTTATGTGTACACGTAAGCAAAAACAACGTCTTACTTAGAATAAGTAGTGCACAAATAGGTGGATGGGCAGACCATCAATCAGAACGCAATGATGGCCGTTTTCATCTTGTGGCGGGTTGCGCAATATGAAGAAGGTCGCGTGCTCGCCATCTGAATACCTTCCACTCGCTCAATTTGGCTTGCTGGTGCATCCCAATTGAATTTGGCGCTAAATCCACCCCCCCTCGCCACTCGGATCCTCAGTCCTCATCAAGATGGCGTACCCAAGGAGGTTTAAAAAAATTCTGGAGTGGAAGCTCTCGCAACGCCTTGCCAGCAAAAGTGAAACCGGCTTTTGCCCACCAAAGAGCTCGGAAACGTGCCCTTTTCTGGTGGTGCCTACTTAGAGATCATATGGCTTTGATCTGTTAGTCTAAGTACTACGTTAATTATCAAATAAAAGATCGTTGTTGCCAACGAAAGTAACCCGTCGAGGGGAGCATTGGCGATTGATCTCCAATAAAATTTGCCGTGACATTGAGGCTTACAATCGAAAACTAGTAGCACAAAGACACACTTGGAGCTGTATCTGACCCGTAAAAGCTGCCGTATTGAACTCCTCTGGCGTGCGAGGATAACGCTCGCTTTCCTTCGCCAAACGCCGATGGTTCATCTTGCCCCTACTAAGATGGCGGGCGCAGCCGCCATATTGTGGTGGGCACGGCTTCACTCTTGCGCAATAATCGCCACTCCAGCAATTTTTCTTTAACCTCCTTGGGCGTACCCCAGTGCATGTCTGCAATGCGCCGCCATGTTTTCGTACCGCCCTCAAACACCAGGCGTTCGTCCGGCGCTGCGAGCGAATATCGCGTTCCATGGAGGGTATAGGAAGTTTCACTCCCCGACGCAGCTTTTCATGCGTGAAGAAAAGCACGTCATTACAGAGGAGCCTACAAATAGCTCTAGGGATGCAGGTCTGTGACAACAACGTCGCCAGCTTCGATTTGTAAGCAGAGCTTAGTAAGTCACGACATTTAAAAGAACAGCACTCACTCCGAAGATATGTTATTCTAGATTTCAAGTGGCACACCTTGCGTTCCAGCGATTCTTAGAGGAGTGTAGTCAGCAAAAGCTTCGCATGAACGATTCGAAAACTGTCGCCAAAAGGTAGAAAACCTCCGTGTGACGACGTACTTGAGTCATAACGTGACACAGACGTGACAAAGAGTACCAAAGCTGTTAGGCCATAAATTGACGAGCCGTGTGCTGCGTTTAACACGTGCGACCCCGCTTGGCGGCACCAGCACAACCGAAACGCTAAGCTGTGTCTTCGGGCAGGGGCCCGTAGACGTCGCTATCGGCGTCGGGGGAATGAAAATTTACACCATTTCCGGCTACCCGCCTCGTGCATCGGTATGGTGGCGCCACCGCTCGGCTAAGGCGGTTGTGCCTTCTCCCAACCCACGGCCACCTGGATCGGGGCGCGCGGCGGTGTTGCTCCGGCCGTCCCATTCGGACGGAGGAGGCGTAATTGCAGGAAGGGGCGTGACCGCTCCTTTCGCCGCACCGCGGCGCGCGCCTACTACCCCTCCATTCCTTTGCGCTCTATGCGGGAAGGTTTGCGCCGCCTTGAAGATATCGCTGTAGAGTAACCGTGAGTTAGCATAACACTTCCCCCACCCTCACAAAAAGCACATAAAAGGATGAATGGCGGCTATCGCTATATTCTTTATTTTTTTGTGTGTGTGCGCCAATCCTTGTCGTGATGATGGTGACCGAAGCGAAAACACCTGCGAGTCACGTTTCAAGAAAATTGCTTTGGTGTACATGCGAAGGAAATTGTTTTGGTATACATGCGAAGGAAAGCACGAGATTTATTTAAAAAAAACCTTTTTTTCTGAGTGCTTCCAACCTTCGGATCGTTTCCCCTATTCTGGAAGCACTCAGAAAAAAAGGTTTTTTTTAAATAAATCTCGTGCTTTCCTTCGCATGTATACCAAAACAATTTCCTTCGCATGTACACCAAAGCAATTTTCTTGAAACGTTTCCCTTGGGATGCTGCGGCCTTGAGTGCGCGAGCTTTACCTGCTGGAAGGAATGCCACTTTGGCGTCGAGGCAACGTAATCTTTCTTGGTGTTGACTTACAGTAAGGCACGCAGCAGTACGGCACGTTTCTGAAAAACACGGTAAATGAGGCAAGCGAGCGAAAAACTCGCAGCTACAGCTAACAGGCGTAACCTCGTGGTACGCAGACTAAAAACAAATTACTTGCCTGAAGTCAATGTGGTATGACAATGTGAAACATCTAAAGAGAGAAAACGTATATTCACGTCTTTTTTTATTGTGAAAAAGTCGCAGCTACAGCTAACAGGCGTAACCTCGTGGAACGCAGACTAAAAAAACAAATTACTTGCCTGAAGTCAATGTGGTATGACAATGTGAAACATCTAAAGAGAGAAAACTTATATTCACGTCTTTCTTTTATTGTGTGTTACGTATTAACACGTTAATTAGTGCAGACCGTTAGAGGCGTTTATTTCCGTCTTACATGTGCACTCTGCCCGTAATTAATTCAGATAGAGTTAAACGCCTCTATAAACTGCCCGTTTACATTAAATACGACACGCACCAACACACCAGAAAAACAATTGATGCGTTTTGTTAGAACACGCACAAAAAATAAGAAAAAAAAGCAGAGCAATACTAGCGAGAAACGTCCGCAACCGACCTACGGCCGTCGGTAAATCGACGCTTATGTAACGTCGGGCCTTGGTCAACCCGCGAGCGGCATGCACTCGGCATCGTCGGCCACGGTGGACGGGCCTACATCGGGTGCCGACGCAGGCCCACATGAGGCCAATGTCAATCCCCAAGACCGGCCCTACAGTGGTTGCCAAGGTTGAGCCAACGACAGTGCAGTTGGCCAGCGACGTCAGGCCGACATTTTGCCAAGGATAAAATGTTGCTTGGGAAACGGGCTCTTTCATTCTGTCGCGTTAAAACGACAATTCGATACCAAAACGAGAGAAAGTGGCCATTGCGCGACCGACCCTTAGCTAATTCGCAGGCGACAAGCGTCACTCATCGCTTTCGCGTTCAAATTCGCCTACATGCGGCCTGCGCTTAAATAAGAACGTCGCATTCACATCACTGTCGTGTCGTGGGAACTTCAGAATGCAAAGAGACGTGCCCATATCAAAATGTTGCCTATCATCGGCAAGGAGAAAACGACTACAGCATTATCATTACCGCAATTGTTTTCTAGCAAAGTGATGCTCTTAAGACAGCGCTCGACCGCAGAAGATAGCTATGCAGTGCCGACGACGATAAAATGTATTTCCTTTAGAAAGAATCATGGCGCGCGCCGGTCCAGGCGGCCGTGGGAGAAACGATTGCCAAAACAAAGAATGAGAAGCATGGAAAATCACGTACTCGGCACAATATATGTGTCATGGCACTTATGTAGCGGCCGTGGTCATGGCACATGAACGCGCCGCGCCACACGAAGTCTCTTAAGCACGCTGCTTGGCTCTATCTCGATTGTAACATGCTACAGAGAACAACACTCACTGTGTAAAGCCCGATTAACATTACATAACAGCGTACCTTGATTCCAGTCACCACGTGCACGATGTCCAGTGTGCATTTTTCCGAACACATCTGCGGCTGTCTACGGCGCGGTCAGCGCGGCATCATTCGCAAGGGGGTAGGAGGAGAGCGCCGCGTCGCGGCGCGCGTCTGAACTACCTCAATTACAACTTTTCAAAGGGGCGCGCGCCGAATGGGACGGCCGGAGCAACACCGCCGCGCGCCCCGATCCAGGCGGCCGTGCCCAACCCCCCATAGGATCCCATGCATTTTGAATCAAGTTTGCGATTTCGTTGCGCAAAAACAAACTAGCGCCATCTCTCGACAATACGCCACACCGATGACGCAACACGTCCTCTTGCTTCCGCCGACTGGCCATGCTCCAAGCTAACTCCTCTCTCCACTTTCTTTTAGTTCTTTCGGTGGCCGTGTAGGTGGCCGTGAGAGCGCGCGCTGTCACTGTGCACTGTGCTGTAGTGGCTGTAGCGCATCCGACAAGACCGGCTGGGCTCGTCGCTTTCGTCGCGTCTTCCTTGAACGTTGCAACGTTAATATTGTGTTAAGGCGGTGGCCACACGTCGGACGATGAGCCCTGATTTCGTTCAGCTGCCATCTCATCAACGGCAATGTTTCAGACGCCTCAGTTGTGTACTTTTGTCCGTTGGTTGCGGGACAAGATGGCCTCCTGCAAGACCGCGTTTTTCCAAGTCAGCTGTGTGCGTAGTTCTCGGCGTCGTAGAAGTTTGATGACGCGAGGACGTCAACTGGTGCTACATCGTGGGAACCGCTGAAGTGACTGCAAGCTTGACGACATTGTGCCAGAATATTCTAGCGTACTGTACGCGCACGATTGTGCTACACTTAAAATACCGCGCTTGGCCTCGAGCGTCAACCTGGTACGCCTGTGTGCAACAAGCGTCTTGTTATCGTTGTTGCGTCGGTTAATATTGAATTGCAATTGGAATACCGTTTTTGCAAAGGTAAGTGAAGCTGTAAGTAGTTGTTCTGCTATATGCTCGCTACTCCACGAACATTACTTCTAGAATCGCATTTTATTTTGAGCTGCACGTACCAAAGGAGAATCTAGCATACGAGATACATTGCACGCGTGCGCATTTCCTATATAAATCTGAGTAATGCCACGCATGCGCATTTCCTATATAAGTCTGAGTAATGCCATGCTCAATTTAAAGCGCATGTGTTAGAGGATTGTGGCTTCAATGGTGAAAGTGATTAGATATTCTGAAATATGTGATTGCAATGCAGTTAGAACTTCCTCATATGTTAATACGGTCTGTGAACAAAAAAAAAAAACCCTGTGTGAATGTTTGTTGGTCATTTGCTACAGTACTTTCACGCATTATTATGCAGCTGTGTGACGGCTGTTAAAACGTTCAGCAAGTTAGATTTTGGTTTTCTTGGCCTAGTTGAGTGCTACGAGTGTTGGGCGAAGATAAAATCGCCTGTCTTTCGTGCGTTTCTTAAGCAGGCATACAGCCGTAATAGTCATTGTTGTACTGTTTGGGGTGTTCAATTAAACAAGAATGCTGTTTTGTACTGCAACAATTTTTATTTCATCTGTGTTAACAGATCAAGCAAACAACTTGGACACATGCACGTAAGAAACGTACGCAGTGCATCGCGCGCACGCATGAAAAAAACGGGCCTGTCATTTTAAAACAAATAATATAGAACAATCGACGTAACAGACGGCATGGTTGTCTAGTGGAGCAGCGTCGGCAGTACAAATATCAAACCAGAATGAAACGTGAATAGAAAAACGGAGAGTAACAGGCGCTTTACCCACGGCTTCTATGAGCCGCGCATATCCACCTATCGCCACCGTCCGCCGTTGGTGGCGCCACCAGTACCACTGAAAGCAGCAGCGCACGAGGCGGATATGGGACCATGAGGAGATGCGAAGCCGGAGCACTTGCACGATCGCGTTCCGTTGGCGTTGGTTGGGCATGCTACCGACCTCGCGTCGTGGAACGCGAAGAGGAACGCTACGCGCGTCTTGTCTTCCCTCTAGCCTGGCCGTTAATTCTCAAAGGGCGAGCGGGGAACGCGGTCGACAGGCACGCGAGAGGGGGGCAGCGTAGGAGGGAAGAGAGAGGGGGGGAGGGGACGCGCATGCGCTGGCGCTCATCGCGGCGTTGCGCAGGAGAGAATTTCGGCATGTCTAGCCCGCGTTTCAGAGGAAGAGAGCGGAGAGAGGGAGGGGAGAGGGGAAGTGGAGAGGGGAGGGCAGAAGGAATGTAGACAAGAGGAAAGGGGTAGGGGAGAGGGGAAGATGAGAGGGGGAGGAGAGATAAGGGAAATGGGAGGGGGGAAGTGGCGAGGGGGAGTGGAGAGGAGGTGTGTGGAGAGGATATGCCCATGCGCAGTAAGGGTGGTCACACCACCACCACCACCGGTTTGAACTCCGCTATAAGATGCTTCGCATCTAAAAACTCTAAGGGCGTTGGTGGAATCTTGCCTCAAGCGTCCGCCTGGACGTGGTCAAGTGGAGGTGGCAAACCATTTCATTTTGATCTGTTGGCATCGGATGCTTACATCATTGGCGGCGAGATCGAGCAGAGTCGGCACCTAGCGGCGAGCGGACGAAACCCCGCGGTGTGGATGGCTCCTTGCGTCGTCTGCTAGCCACACCGTGTTCGCATGTGTGCGTACGTCATGCGCGTCCTTAGATCACAGCTTATTACGTTGTGCTAGCACAATATTAAATGCTTGTACATATGCCTACACAATATACATAAGCATTTCGCCTTACGAGATTTGTATGCACTCTAATAAGGGAGTACATGCCCGTGCCGGTATGGCGCTAGGTCTCACCATCGTACCGTCCATTCGCCAAAATCATTTCAATGTGGGTACCGCTTTCTCGTTCAAGCACGTCACATAGTTCATTCGGCGTCGTCCTAAACGAAAACAAAAGTACTAAATGTCGAGGTGTGAATGCAGAATTTCAGCGACATCATCTCGCGGTGTGCTGGCGATTTGGAAATCCTTGTGATACCGCAAAGCATGAACTACCGTCTGCAGAGGATGGTTAGCGGTAAAAAAGACCCGCAGCCACGCATTTCTACAGCAGTACGCGTATTCATGCAAACAGAAAAGCCAAAGTGCACAAGGTTCTTCATTTTTCATTTAATTACGCAGAAATACAGGCTCTTTCTTTGTACCGCTAGAGCAAGAAGTAAATACTTCATTGGATCAGTCGCGCAACACAGTTATAGGCAAAACACAATTTAAGCACGTGCAAATCAAGCGAGAAAAAACATCGAGCACAGTGCAAAACACGAATGTGACTGAAGGCCAGTACACCACTGATTGGCAGATTGCACTTTTCTCACATTTAGGACGGTTGCGTGCATTGATGTTGCAATGGAGGGCACATACATCACCATTAGGCTGCAGTCAACGCGCTCTAATTGCCAACAATCGACTCAAACCGCCTACGGCGAAGCGCCGCTGCGTACATTTGTATGCGCGCCGCCGACCGCCTATCCACACAATCGCGGCGACGGTGCTGCCACCTATAGCCCGATCTCGCGGCGAATAGAATACTAGATTAGAATCTAGTACACTATCGCTAAAATGTTTTCATACAACATGTGGTCGCTTACAATACATCGACATACAACACGGGGAGAAGTGGTCGTTTTAGGTAATGCTAATCGTGATAAGTTTGGAAAAGGAGGTAAGCTTCCTTTCGAGACGTCAAATTTCAACTAAATTATGTCTAAGCCGTGTGCTCTCTCTCAAAATGCATCACAGCATTCCTTGCAAGCCCGCGATGCTCACGCTGTAGTCCATTTCGTGTAAGGTTACTGTGCGGTTTTCGTATCTACACCCCTCTAAGAGGAGATTGCAGAAAATGATGACGGCGGGCGATCTATAAGCCAGAGTGGTTGGCCCCTGAAGAATAGAACGCACTAGATCTGATAGCTGTTGTTCTATACCATATATCCCACCTGGCGACAACTTTCTCTGGCAGCACAAGCAAGGCTTGAAAGCCGAAGCCGAAGTGTTCTGTTTACTTCTACAAAAAACTTTCCCTTTTGTACTACAAGAAACTGAAACCTCCCGTCGCTACGAGACCTCGCTTTTATTCAAATGAAATATTCACCAGTTCATAGCCACGTGTAAGCGTGTTGGGTTGTGTAGGTCGAGTCATACTCGTACCCTTCGGGAGAAGCTAAACTACAACTTTCGCTACATGTCCGACCTTCCGATCGAGTGCAGTTTGCGCCGAAAGTCGATTTATATAGACGACACGTGCGTGACAGGGACGATCATGACCCCCATTATAATAGCACGCTCTACCTGACCAGCACAAGCGCATTCCGCGATGACTTTCCTATCGCACCGAAAGACCGCAACGCTCCTTCTCCATCCAATATGTCAACCAACAAATCGCAGTCGATGAGAATATAGCGCATCCCGAAGTTACCTAAAGTGATGACTCGGTAGTTTCGTACACACCTCACGCACGCCTGCGTGTTTCCGTAATGAATATCGCGGAAGGTGGGAGCAGCAAAGCGAGCAGGGATTCAACTGAGCACGGGTCCGTTACACTCGATGCACCTTTATATGTTTCTGCGTCCACTGAGGCAAGCGAGATGGCTATAAAGAGTCGATGCTTTACTGTCGCAGGAAGCAGTGTTTCATCCTGCTAGAATAGTGTTTCATAATTAAATTTAACTTTCTCTCTCACACACACACTTCTAATGACTGAAACAACGGCCAGGTAGTTTACGATCTCACGTTGGCCTTTACGGCCGTATTCAGGAGGAAGAAAGAAACATACGCAGGGCTGGGAACAGTAAGGTGAAATGAATATGCGTGCAGAAAGACAGTGCTTTAGATTGCCTTAACAAGCGAAAACCGCGCCTACACGCATGAACTATTCTATGGAGGGAGCTTCTTCAAACTTCTGTGGAAGAAACGATACGGGGCGTAGCATGTGCACGATTTCCTAATCAGTTCATTTTCTGCCTTAACACCATCATATAATGGCGGAATGGGAATATAACGGCTTTCCTCGGCCCCACCAGTGACCCGAGTGGGGTGGTTCGGGGTTGTTAAATGCGCTCAGCTCAGTATAGATTGACACTAATAAGAGCCATTAAGCCGCGTTTATCTCCTTCCTAAACGGAGGGTAACCATGGCAAACGGGGCTCCGCCATAGCGCTATTTTCTCACATTACCGCATATATTGCCTCAAAACATGGGTTAATGTTTACGAAAGACATAAAAATACACCGACGCTATAGGCGTTCATTACTTGGGAGACTTATTGCGCATAGTTACGCCAGCGCCAGGGAGGTTTGTCGCCAGGGACGACAGCGCGGTCCCGTAAACGGCTCCGCAGTTAATAAAATAACAGTCACCGCGCTATCAACGCGGATGGCATAAATACGAATTACTCCGAGGAAACGAACAAAAGAAAAGCAATGAATCAGGGATCGCTTTTCTGTTGAACACAACCCTATAAATCTAACAAAAATCGTGAGGGTGTCGTTTATTACTTTTAACTGAATTGTACCAATTGTGACAGACAGGGATGGGGAATTGCAATGAACCAGAAATCTCATCGCTGGTGCAGATATAAACGGCAACGTTTTTATGACGCGTGCGATACAAGCTTGTAGTGCGAACTTTTGCTCGGGTAAATTGGTAAATTGGTTTACTAATCGGAATGCATCATGCCGCTGTTCCATTCGGCCAGCTACTACACGGTTCGCAATGCAGACTGCACTGCCTTAGAGTTGTCATTAGGTTGAGCTTCTACAGGGCGTTGGCGCAGCATAGCCTCAGCTGCATTTGCTCCGGTTAAAACCGAATGAACTAACATCTAACAAGTCGTGTAAATGTTCATCCGCAGCGCCCAACAATATAAATCACCGCTAAGACTTTTAACCAGACAAAGGAAAAGGAGACAAACCTTTCACTGGAAAATTTGTTGCGATTGCAAGTACAGTCTTTACGCGTGGACAGACGACTTTTTTTACGCAAATGAAATTATGCACTGACGTGGCGAGCAATGCGGCGCTTGCACCGCTCGATTCAGACCCACGTGTAAGCGTGTTGGATTGTGTAGGTCGGGTCACACTCCTTCCCTTCGGGAGAACCTAAACTGCAAATTCCGCTACGTATCTGGCCTTCCACACATCGAGCGCAGTTCCCGGCGAAAGTCGATTTATATAGACGACACGTGCGGACAGGGCCTATCATTACCGCCATTATAACAGCGCGCTCTAGCTGCTGAACACGAGCGCATTCCTCGGCAACCTTCCCATCGCACTGAAAGACCGCAAGGCTCCTTCTGCATCCAATAAGCCCGCCAAAAAATCGCAGTCGATGCAAATATAGCGCATCCCGAAGTTACCTAAAGTGATGACTCGGTAGTTTCGTACACACATCACGCACGCCTGCGTGTTTGCGTAAAGTATATCGCGGAAGGCGGGTGCAGCGAAGCGAGCAGGGATTCAACTGAGCACCGGCCCGTTACATTCGATGCACCTTTATACGTTTCTGCGTCCACAGAGGGAAGCGAGGTGGCTATAAAGAGCCGATGCTATACTGTCGCAAGAAGCAATGTTTGATCGTGCTAGACATGTGTTTCTTAATAAAATTTAACTTTCTCTCTCATACACACACTTCTAATGATTGAAACAACAGAAGGTCGTTTACGATTTCACGTTGGCCTTTACAGCCGTGTTCAGGAGGAAGAAAGAAACATACGCAGGGCTGGGAACAATAAGGTGAGATGAATATGCGTGCAGAAAGACAGTGCTTTAGATTGCCTTATCAAGCAAAAACCGTGCCTGCACACATGAACTATTCTATGGAGGGAGCTTCTTCTAACTTCTGTGGAAGAAACGAGACGGGGCGTAGCATGTGCGCGATTTCTTAATCAGTTCATTTCCTGCCTTAACACCATCATATAATGTCGGAATGGGAATACAACGGCATGCTCGGCCCCACCAGTGCCCCGAGTGGGGTGGTTCGGGGTCGTTCAACGCGCTCAGCGTGCGATGCGTGCGAATAACGTGTAGCGCGCTCAGCGCGCGAATAACGTGTACGGCCACCGGCGCCGTATCGGTAGCGCAAGCTCAATGCTGTGGCATAAGGAGTCGCGGCGACGTTGTATAGATGGACACTAATAAGAGCCATTAAGCGGTGTTTGTCTTCTTCCTAAACGGAGGGTAACCATGGCAAATGGGGCTCCGCCATAGCGCTATTTTCTCACGTTGCCCCGTACATTGCTTCAATGCACGCCTTAATATTTACAAAGGAACTAAAAATACAAGGACGCTATAGGCGGTCATTACTTGAGAGACTTATTGCGCTTAGAGTTGGGCCAGGGAGGTAGCTAAAAATGGGAAGTGAAAAACAGCAAGTTTTTAAAGCATAGCGTATTGGCGTGACGTAAACATTTTTTTTTTTGCGATACCTATACATCAACTGCCGGACCTTGGCGATGTAGACTACAACTATTTAAGCAAATAGATGTGCAGAAGCTTTCGGAGTAACGTCATTACCGCGGGAAACTCAGTTCCAATTCCTGAAGCGCTTTGACGAGCCTTTCTTCCTTGTTCCTATGTACACATTGGCTACACAATTTGCTCAGGTGCTCGTAATCTCGTCTTAAAAAGGGAGGAGCGTCGTGTAGTGCAGCGCGTTTTCTACTTCAGCCCGTTTTCGATAGCGGCAACGACTACACCGTGTTTATAACTCTTTCCTTTTTTATTTCTCCAGAGTGGATTGTTTCATAAAGCCATTCTCGGGACTGCTTCACTTAGATAGCTCGTTATCTACCATGCCCTAGTTGCAATGAAGCTTATAAGGGTGTTGGAAGTAACAAACGTCGATAGGCAACTAAGTATGCAAAGTTCATATCCCTCGTTTTATTTTCGTTTTTTTCTTTAGCACTTGCAGAAATCACTTTTTTTTCTTCGAGTCTGGAGTTGGCGTTCTTACTTGCCGGGGAGACTGCACATGAAGTCACGATGTTTCAGCGAACGCCTCTATTTATAGGCACTGTCATTATGCCCGAAAAATTAACTTCGCCTTATTTGAGCATGCTAAGAAACGTAACTCGATCTCGATAGTTCCTTCAAAAGGTTCGAGGCTATGCAGAAATGTTTCGAATAGTTTTCCTTTAATGGACCTCGCTTCTTAGTTCCTTCATTGTGTCCTTCAAGGCCGGTGCGCGGCAGAGAGACTTGCATGCAGCTTCGCTACGTGGCGAGGGGTCTTCGCACAAGAGGAAGTGCGCGGCGCATGTTAAGTATCCCGTGTTGTGGCTGATGACGTCTTTGACGACGATCCACAGCTCGCTGTCTGGTGCACCCTTCCTAGATTCCCGAGCGCGCAACTTGGTGACGGACTTGTCCTCGCGGAATTCGTCAACCAGGAGCTCGAGCAAGTCGTCGTTTTCGGTCGGGTCCCAGGGCGGGAAAGAGATCTCGGAAGTGTCTTGGTGGTGAAGATTCGGTGAACCGCGAGCCACAATTTCTTCTGAGCTAGTTGAATACCGTTCAGTCGCAGTGCTCGAATACTCGCGTTTCGCAAGTTCCGGGCGCTACAATACATCTTAAACATGCACGATTGCCTCGTTTTGCTCGCTATCGTATCACCGCAACGCTGAAACACTAGCCAAACGCCATTTGGCCCACGAATGAAGCGCTGACGAAGCGCACGTACACGTACACTGACCTGTAGTTGCCGAATAGTCCGCCGAGTGTCAACGTCCGTAGGCTCCTGTTTTTCCCAAGGGCGGAGACGACGCACTGCCGGCACTCGCTGAGTCCGCTGACTTCGATGAGGACAATGAAGCGTGCAGCTGCCGCAACGGATAATAATTGTTGAGCTTTTACGTCCCAAAAGCACGGGGTATGATAATGAGGACGCCGTAGTGGAGGCGTCCGTAATTTCGACCACCTGGCGTTCTTTAACGAGCACTTAAATGTTAGTACACGCGCCTCTACCCTAAGAGCACGCAATGTTGCCACATCGTTGAAGCAACTTTCTCAATGTGGTGGCAACGTTGTGTCGACACTTGGTGCTACTAGGGTAGCATTATCATCATCATCATCAGCCTGTCTACGCCCACTGCAGGGCAAAGACCTCTCCCATGTTCCGCCAATCAACCCGGTCCTATGCTTTCTGCTGCCACGTTATACCTACAAATTTCTTAATCTCATCTACCCACCTAATTTTCTGTATCCCCCTCACGCGTTTGCGATCTCCTGGAATCCAGTCAGTTACCCTTAATGAACACCGGTTATCCTGCCGACGTGCTACGGTAGTATTATGCCTACATGAAAATCCGGCCGCTGCGGCCGGGAATAGATCCCGCGACTTTCTGTTCAGCAGTCGGCAACGTAACTATACTAGACCGTGGATGGGTGCAGGTGCCGCAACGTAGCAGCTGTGGTCTGCCCCCGCGACAAGACGTTCGATAACTCGGCAGAGTTCCGACTCAAATCCTACTCACCTGTACTCGCAGAATAGGCTACCGAGAATCAACGTCCGTAAGCTCGCGCCTTCCTGAAGCGTTGGGACGATGTACTCGCGGCACTCGCCAAGTCCACTGCTTTCGATTAGGGCGTCGTCCAGGTAGCGGACACGCTATCTTAGCGTGGCAAGGAAACTTGTTGCTGAACGCATGGTCGCACAAATAAGGCTGCTTGTACCGTACTGCGTCTCTAGGGAAACGGCGTAGCAGACGGCACTCGCGCACGAGGGTGCTCTCTGAGTTTGTGCATCATGCAGGAAATATAGTTACTTTTCGCTAATATTGGGCGCTACCATGCCCAGGGCTTTCGCGCGATATTATTAAAAAGTCACAGCATATCCACGGGGTGAATGATGATGAGTGGGGCGAAGCTCCGGAGGGAATCATCGGTAAACCGTGAAACTCTTCCGTGAAATTCGCCCAGTACATCTTATAAAGAGTGTGAAACACCGTGTATATATTAAATATCAAACTTTTATTGTACTGTTTGTTTACGTGGTCCCTTCATTATCACCGCTTTGTGATCAGTGAAATGCAAGGAAAGTGGTTCTTGTATGGGTGTTAACGTGAAGTTTGCAAACACTACATCGATGCAAGTTCCCCTGATGGTGGTTGGTTTCGGGTGGTCTAACGATATGCATCTGAGTCCATATCTGATTGCCATGTGTTGCATCAACCAGTCCTTACTTCTGTCTGCAACGTCGACGTTGAAATCGCCGACGAGTAGAAACGGTCTGTTCCTGTCGTACTTGCGCATTGCCTCGTCGATGAACGCCTTGACGTCCCCAGTGGAGAGATACGACACGCTTCGGCCTCTCTTTCACGTACGGCCGGATCTTGGCGGCGTCGACGCGCAGCCTGACGACACGCTTCGGCCTCTCGTTCTCGCACGGACGGATTCTTTCTGCGAGCGCGCGCTGCCGCCGCCTTGCGCGCTCGCCGCTCCGCAGCCTTGTCTGCTTCTATCCGGCGACTCCGAGCGAAAGAGAAAGCGCGCCAAGAGCGAGCGCCTTTACGATCGCAGGCATCCAATGACATGCGCCCTTCGCATTATACAAGCGCTATCTGTCATCTTTAAACAGCAACTCTAAGAAATACATGAAACGCCATCTAGTGAGCAATTCATTAAACTAGTGCTCTAAGAAATACATGAAACGCCATCTAGTGAGCAATTCATTAAACTAGAGCTGGCTACATACTACTACAGAAGAGGGAACGACCCACACCCTAAGGAGCTTCGCCTCTAAAAAAATTGCAAGGGTGTACACACTATCGGATTGAGACGCCACATTTTTTATTTTAGTACAATGATTACCATGCGCAATCGCATTGTAGACGCTGCTCGAAGCAGCTCCACGTTTCAACTTCGACACATCGTTTTTTTTTGGTAACATATTCTTGACGAGAATCTAAGCGAATTGAACAGCCTTTGCCCCGGAATGTCAATACGATTTGAAAACGCTGATATCCTAACATGGTAAAGAATACGCCGGACTTCCCTTGAAATACTGGTCAACTCGTCCTCAATGAAGAACGAAATGAAGCAAGGTATGTTGTTAAGCTACTCAGTTCATAGATTCAGCAAAGTTTAAAACTGCGCGAAGACAGGATGAAAACAGAAGCGCATACGCACACACGAGTTTAATGTTCTGCGCTTGTGTCTGCATTTATGTTCCTGTTTTCGTCCAGTCTTCTTCGCGCAGTTGAAAACTGACGAAAAGTGAAACGTTCCACGTCCGAAAGAACCAGCCCAAGTCGTCGACAATTGTCAAGGCAAATGCATAATGGTAGTGCGAATTTGGAGTCATCACGGAGCGCACGAGCGACCCGTAAACGTTACATGAAAGTTCGTGAATTTCAAGGGCGTTTCACGTGCAATCAGAAATCTGCGTGCCGCGTAATGTTGAACTACTGCACTAGAATGCTTAAGTTCGGGCTGACTTGTGGACGTCCGTATAGAAATAGAAACGGCGCGCACCAGAGGACAAAATGAGAGACACGGACTGAGTGCTTAGTTCGTCTTTGTCCTGTTTTCCGTGCTGTTTCTCTTATCTTCAATGGACCGCCTAGTTTCAACTGAAAATAAACTGTCCCAGAGGCGCCTGCATTGGAGCACTCAGTTTATTTCGAAGATTTTCTGAAGATCCGAGACATTGTCAAATATAAAAACGTTGTTTCGCGTCCAAGAACAATGTGAAGCCAGTAATGGTAATGAGCAGGAGCAAGCGTTTCAATAAAAAGAGCAGCCTACAAAAATAAATTGCATACTAACGAGAGATTCCAGGCCCGTCTCGTGGTTACAAAACAGCTTTGTACAATAGCCTAATCTTCGCGTTTGATCACTTCTTGTCTGAATGACTAGAACGCTGCACACAATGGACAGTTTAAAAACAGCGCCAATAGGCCGATGGATGACAGCGAAAAATGGAAACTGAAGAAATTTTGTATATGTAGAGTATCGGAGAACATCGCTGTCCTCTTCGTCTTACTAAGCTTTCTAAAAACTGTGCCTTCACCCCGAAAGTTTCACGAACGGGTCTAGCCTACAGAAGTGCTTCGAAAGTTGCCCATGGTTTCGTCGTCCTTCATTAGTTCCTCGACTCTCTTCATCAGTGCGTTAGTGCCGGAAACAACTTTGAGGGCAGCGTCGCAACGAGGCGAGCAGTCCACGCCTACGACATAGTGGGCCGCACACGTCAGATGCCCCATGTTACGGCCGATTACGTTTTCGATGACGAACCACTCGTTCTCTACACCATCCGCAGATGCCAGAAGACTGAAGTAAGTGATGGTTTTGTTTCCGTGGAACTTCGAGGCAAGCTGCCGAACAAACATGTCATTTTCGGCCGGGTCCCAGGATGCGAAGGAGAGCTCGCACAAGCTCTTGCTGGCAACCACTCCAGCAACGAAGGAACGCAAGTTGTCCTCACCCAGATGGAACCCGTTTAGCCGCAGAGCACGGATGGCCGAATTCTTGAAGATCATCTCGAGAAGCACGCTGTAAGGGCGACCTGCCGACCGAACAGTACGTCCTAGATCCGGGTCGCCACATCCGGTCAGCGAGAGTGCCCTCAGGGAATTAGCGGTGCTCAAGTAGTTGCACAGGGCTCGAAACGTGGGGACGTCCGACAGGATGCTCTGCGCCAGGCGGAGGTTGAGCGCACTGACCCGATACCAGAAGCACGCCAGGCGGACCACGAGTTCAAATGCCCTCGGAGTCCGCTCGGTGAAAGATCTTATCGCCACCGTAGACAAGGCTTCCGGAAACTCCTGAAGGTCAGCTATCGCCGACGAGTTGACAAAGTAGGCATCTTCTATACGGACTCGGCCGCCCATTCCGGTCTCCCGGATTACTCCGCAAACTGCCTTCAGCTTGTCCAGCGGAACGCCGCTCAGCGAGACTGTTTTGAGAGATTCGACGGTAACGGCAGTGTTCAACAGAGGCCGCAGGTCTTCCGGTTCGAGTCCTTCGATGTCCAGGGCGAAGAACGAGAGTTGCACTCGCGTGGTGTAGTCGAACGCCTGAATCCACTGACAACGTTGATGGGCGATCACGGGTTGACCTAACTGTTCCACGTCAGTAGCTCCAACGTCGCGCGGCCGTTCTAGCCGCGGCTTCGGTCTCCAGCGGCAGCCGTCTATGTCCAGACTCTTGAGACACCCCTTTTTCGCGGACACTAGGGCAGCGAATAGACACGCGCACTTTGCACTTAACAGGAAGCCCGTTAGACGCAGCTTCTGAAGGTTGCTGCGCATGCGGAACGGCGCCACAATACACTTGATGTCTTGGAATGTGCTTGCGGGATCTGTCTCCACACCTTCCACGCTCACCGAGGTCAGTTGAGCGCTGTTGGCCATGAAGAGGGAGAACCTGGAAATTCCGTTCTGCATATAGGAATGCACGATGCTGCCGTGCAGATATAGATTCTCGACGGTTTTGTTGCGGCGAAGAGCGGCGACTAAGCGCGTCCCGCTTGCGTCGTCGTAAACGAGTCTCGGTATCGTCAGAGTGGCGAGACACGTGGTGTCCTCGAGGAGCGTACAAACCGCGTCTAGAACGACCGACGGCGCCGCGGCGCTGCCGAACACGACCAGCTTGCGTAGGTTCGTCATCGTGGCGACGGCTCCGAACAGTTCCTCTCGGATGCTCCTGTGCAGAGAAAGGTGCGCAAAGTGTGACTGATTAGGTTTCTCTGAAAGTGAGCGCAGTCCGTGGAACGATTTCGTCGCAGGAGAAACGTGAAATATTTAAGTAGCTTGAAACAGAAAAACAAGAGATGTGCGCATGCGCCTACGGTCCCATAGACTACCAAAAACCCACTCGCCTCTAAGCGAATCAGCCCTCACTTTTTCTGCGACTTGATGGCGGTATGCGAGAATTGGTTAGCGTGTAGTGTCACTGCACGTTGTGGGCACGTCCGTATTCGCTATGTCTGTCGCTTTGCGACTAAGGCTTTGGTATTACGGTACGCCATAATATCTCATTTCGTCACTCCACTATTATGTTGCTTCAGATGGTTAGCCTGTGTTTCAGTTGGTTAGGCACCCACCCATTTTTTTTAAGCTGGACGCGCGAACGTCGACCGTCGGGTCGATAAACGCCGTATAACGAAGCGCAGCGGCGGAAATAAACAAGATTACGCGCGTGCGCGCTATGAGCAGTCCTGTGTAGCTGTCTTCAGCTAGACTGCTCTGGGAACCGGATACCACCCCGCTTCGTTTGAGCTCCGTTACAGTTATCCTGTTTTCATTTTGAACGCTGTTCAGGTTATAAAAAGAAAGGCCAAGTGGTGCGCTTGAGATGGATGGGATGTGATGCACACCCCATGATTATGCTACGTGCGTACCAGCATTCTTTTTTCTTCTTGTGGCTCACGCAGCACTTTCCCGAGGCAAAAATTTATCTGCTACCGCAAGCCGAAAAAAAAGCAAGGACAAAAGAGCTGGGGGTTGGGTCCGTTTCGCATATTAGCCTGGCAGACAAAAGCTGCACAGGAGTGTTCACTACGCGCATGCGCATATTCTCACCGATTTCGCCGCTATGCTCCTTCATACGGCGCTTATCGACTCGGCGGTGTGCGCTCGCGCGTACAATTTAAAAAACTGATGGCTGTACACATGTGGCTGCATCGTGCTATAGGTCCGATCAACCCGAAACGTCAACCGGAATGCCAGGGGAAAGACCACATGCGTAGAGAACAGCTCATCACGGTTACGTAGGTGGAACCAGCTGTCTAAAAAGTGGTGCTGCTATAGAGCGAACGCTCCAAAAATAAGGCTTGATTTTCTTCAAAACAATTCTGATCACGCGTTGTTGCACTGAAAAGTGGTATACCAGTCGTGCTGTTGGAGAATTGGCTCAAGTCCACGTCATACCTAACAAAGCCAGTGCCCATCGTTTCAAGTTTTCTATATTCTATGGGCATCTGTCTCGTCATAACGTCTGGCGTAACGCTAAACACTAAGTGACAACGAATCACGTACTGACAAATCACGCGTCCCAAATGGCCAGTCCGTCGATTCGGACGTAGTCATTTGGAAAGAAACACCGTGGAATGCGCCGCAACGACACCACACTTGGTAGATGCTTGTATTGCTGGAACGCATGCTAGGTACTACATTTCCTGTACTGTAAATACAGGGTGTTTTTTTAGACAATACAGATTTTTTTATAAATATTCCTATGACAGTAAGGCTCTTGTTTTCGCACACGCACTCCACGTCGAGACGGAAAAACTTTGTCGCAATTAAAATGACACTGTTACCACAAATTAACAAGAACTCGTTAATCACCTTCTTAATTATTGACTTGAGGGCAGGTGTTTAGAAAGTTGCAGTGCGTACCAATTTATAGCACACTTATTTTTTACGAATTACAAAAGTTGCACATAGGCCGAGATACTCTTCAGCGAATGTCAAGGGCGAAATTTAAACTGATCGCGCAAAGCGCGCACGAAGCGGGACCGTTCAGCTACGTCAGACAAGAACTACCCGTCACATGGGAGCGAAGAGATTTGAATGAAGGCGCGTCTCGGCCGTATGTTTTCTTGAAAAGCTGCAAGTCACCGCACTTAATTGTGCCCGCGCATCGCCTTATTTTCGCGCGTAGTGTTTGGAGCTCATCCGTTTTTTTTTTTCGAAAGTGGGCACAAGAAAACCGCGATATCAAGCTTTTCTATGTCTGGTAACCATAAAACTCAGGGGCTGCCACTTCGGCGTTTCTTCTTGCAGATACGCGAAATAGTTATTCGCGCCTTTTTATAGTTTAAGAAAGAATCACATAAGTACCACCCAACGCAAACAAACATTGAGCTGTCTACTTGTGTATTTCAGAATATTTGCTGATTTTTCTGGCCAGATTCTGCTTCTGGGTGACTCAAATCGAATTTCGTGACTTCCTTGTCACGTGTCGTCCCGGTGTTCCGCCGCACATCGTGCGCGCCGGGAGCAATCAGTTTTGATTTCACCCTTGAAATTCGATGATGGATATTTCGAACAACGTGCAACTTTCGTGATTTAAAAAAATGGGTGTGCCATGAATTGCCACGCACTACAACTTTCTAATATAAACACCTGCCCTCAAGACAATAATTAAATATTAAATAACTAGTTTTTGTTAATTAGTGGAAACAGTCATTTTAACTGCGGCAAAGTTTTTCCGCCTCGACGTAGAGTTCATGTGCGAAAACGGCAAGAGGCTTACTGTCATAGGATTTTTATTAGAAATATGTATTGTCTAAAAAAACACACCATGTAGAAGTGGAAGCGTGCAGCTGCCGCAGCGAACAATAATTGTTGGGCTTTTACGTCCCAAAACATCGGTGTATGATTGTGAAGGACGCCGCGGGTTCGGAAATTTCGAGCACCTGGCCTTCTTTAACGCGCACCTAAATGTAAGTACGCGGGCCTCTAGCATCTCGCCTCCATCGAAATCCGACGGCCGCGGCTGGCCGGTATTCGATCCGGCGACCTTCGCTTCAACAGTCGTGCATCATAACTCTACTAAACCACGGAGGGGTGGTGGTGCCGCAACGTAGCAGCTGTGAACTGCCATCGCGACAAAACGTCCGATAACTCTACTGAGTTCCGACTCAAATCCTACTCACCGGTATTCGCAGAAGAGGCTACCGAGAATCAACGTCCGTAAGCTCGCGCTTTGCCGAAGCGTCGATACGACGCACTCTCGGTACTCGCCGAGTCCACTGCCTTCGATTAGGGCGTCGTCCAGGTGTAGGCTCTCAACGCAGCTGTGCTGCACGAGAAGGACGTGAACGAGAATCCGGGCGTGACGACTCCGCGCTTGCTGCATGCGGCCGCCCCTGCCCCTGTAGACGACCCGAACCAGGGACAGTCTTCCGGGACCTCGGAGTTCTCGCAACTGCAAGCCGACGGGCCAAAGGACGTAATTCCAACGGGACAAATGATCGAAGATGTGACAGGTGGACGTCGAAATGGTGCCGCCGTCTTCGCCAGCGACGCCTTTCGCGCTGCAAGGAACGTCCACACTCAGCCCCGGAAAGCGTCGTTTGAGTTCAACGGAATCCAGCCATTCCGTTCCGAAGCGTATCTTGTGGCCCATGGCGTGCTCGGAAGGTTGTGGGCAGGCGTTGTAGCACAAAGGCCGTTGTGCTGCTCAGTGAAGAAGTTTTAAAGTGCCCCTAAACTACTCCGAGTGCAAAGACGAGGGAGTGCTTTCTCTCTCGCCTTCAATACCCCGCTTACAGGTGCTATTTCCTCCTCGCCACTTATTTCTTCATAAAACTCGCAAACCATGTCAGCTCTAAGCGTTGAGCCTATCAGGATTTCGTGCTTTTCGGCTACGCGCTGTAATCTGCCATTGCGCAGTCGAAAACGCGCAAAACGATGCAATATCAGTTGATCGCGCGCGATAGTCTTGCGAGCCAAGGCAGAGGGATTGTGCTGCGTGGCAAAGCAAGTGAGGCGACAATTCACTACGGATATCCCTTGTATGTGGACGAATGGAGAACCTCTTTCTTAATGACGTCACGTGAAGGTACTGCTGGTGTCTTGAATTGTCTTCGACAAACAGCGCAGGAAGAAACGACTGACAAATATTTGAACAAGGACAAGCAGTTGTCTTTGTTGCCTTATTTCTGCGTTGTCTGGTCCTGCGAGGTTACCAACTGCGCAGGAGCGGACATGGATTACCAACTAGCCCAATCTGATACTTTGCGCCATGAATTGTATGGAAAAGACAAGAAACGCCAGGAGAGAATAACGCGCTCGTTTCTTTTGTGTTTTCAGTGGTTTTTTGGGGCTTTTAATGGCAGAAACTAGAACACACCATTTTCCAGTGTTTGGCTTGCACGCGTGTCCTTTCGCCGTACGGAAGCGGAGACCAATACACCATTTCAAAGACTTTGACGTCACATCGGATGTAATGCTGCGGCCGATCGGTTGACTGCTGCTTAATCTCTGCTGCTTTGATTAAGCACGCGAGATTGTTCCTGAAACATTTGTCATCGTCGACCAAGAAAAACTGGCTTTTAGCTCCGAATCATCGCGAGAACAAATTGAAGATACCCAACATTGGCGATAAGATGTTTCGTTTCTTGGTTTTTGTTTTCGAGAGTTTGCACGATAGCGACGTTATGGGTCTTCTTGTTTACTGTTAATAATCTTGAGCTGAGGACATGTGATATTTAAAAGTATAACGTGTAAGATACGCTGCTCTTCCTGTCAAGATTAGTACGGGTAGTTCTTTCGGCTTGGGGGGTAGTTAGTCTATTGTTTTACACAAAAATACAATAAAAATATTAAAAATTCCCGGGGCCCTTCGGAAAATGACTTACACAAACCTTCCATAAATATGGCTGCGGTAGTAGTGCCTCGCGCTAAAACCTTCTGCGAGTATTACACATCCTTAGAAGGCTGCACTCGCGAAGAATAATAATGAAACTGAAAAATATTGGCATCCCTTCGCATGTGGTCCTAAAGTGCAGCGTAATCGCTAGGAGATTTTGATAAGAAAATAAGCCTTCGCACTTAAAGGAAGGATTATCCAGCCCCTGGAACTTGAAACTGGCTCATTGGTTTTTTTCCAGGATGCTGTTCTCGCATAGCAACTAATGAGCAGGCCCGAAAATTGTATAGAGAGCAAAATTAATCAACCATCGAAAATAACAGGAACGAGATGTACAGATTGCTCTGAAAGCCATAAGACACAAATACGCTATGTGAAAAAACTGTACATTTGTTTGATTCTCATGTTAATTCGTCACAGTCACTAATAGCAAGCAGATTTGAGGTGGTATGCAAATGTTTACATGATGCGTCATGATTCTCATTTAATACACAGTCACGTACAATAGTACAGTTTTAAATCAAGCTAATTAACGGCCGCTTCAGCGCCCCATGAGCGTGCTTATGCTCATGCTGTACACATGTCATGATTCGACACAGATCGATGTTAACATATGTGCCGTCACAGTCACGTCCTGCAATGCAATTTCGGGGTTAAGCTACTGGAAACCAGAGGTGTCTAAGCGTGCATCCGCAGCTCGCCTACATGAAGCATGTGTGTCAGATGCTTCATTTCACAGTCATTTTATTTGCCCGTACAGCCAGCCCGTCAGCAGAGTCCTTCAATACTTCTCTTGGTGTATATCAAGCTAGCGAAACGGCCGCCAGCGCACCATGCGCGTGGCATGTACCGGCGCTGAATTATGCTGTACATGACATGCCGTGTCATGATTTTCATGTTATGACTTGTCATTTATGTTCGTCATACAGTCATGTTACGCCATACCAATTTTACGCCATACCAGTCATGTTACGCCATACCAAGCGACCAGGAGAGCACAAAGTCGTAGGCGGCTAGATAGATAGATAGATAGATAGATAGATAGATAGATAGATAGATAGATAGATAGATAGATAGATAGATAGATAGATAGATAGATAGATAGATAGATAGATAGATAGATAGATAGATACGCTCAAGGTCGCAGAAGTTCGCTAATAAATGCTTCGCATTTAATATGGCTGCGGTAGTGGTGCATCGCGCTAAAACTTCTGCGAGTATTGCACGTCCTTAGAAGGCTGCACTCGCGAAGAATATTAATGAACCTGAAAAATATTGGCATCCCTTCGCATGTGGTCCCAAACTGCAGCTAGGAGGTTTTGATAAGAAAATAAGCCTTCGCACTTAAAGGTTTGTCCTCCTCCTGGAACTTAAGGAAACCGAAAGTTTGGGTAGTGCGCGATTGTATTTAACAGCTCTAGATAAACTTACGAAACACGTGTAAGCAAGGCAAATCTTACATTTTTATGAAAGGTTAAACAACACTTGGCTAATCCCCCCAAAAACCAAATCACTGGTTGAGAATGGTCTTTTTAACAGGTTCAGCAAGTTACTGACACACACACCAAAATGACATCATGATTGTTCACATTGATAAACACTGTTCAGAGCAGTAAGTATTTTTTTGCACTGATGGACAATTATTTGCTTGTTTATTTCTGCTGGTAATTTATTTCCCAAATTTTCGGCCCTGAAAACTGTATGCAAATGTTGTCGTAAGCATTCTTTGTGGGGAAGATTAACAGTTTCCATATACTTGATTTCTGGTCACACGAGAGGATGTGCAAAATAAAGGAACATGAAAAGGCATCCGTAAGCGTCTCGGTCTTCATTATGTGCTCATACATATACAATTAGCACGTCAGAACCAGGCTTATTACGCACGACGGTTAGGAACTGTTTATTGATCCATCAATTCAAACCCTATTAGATCACCAGCACTCAAAACCAAATGTTTTTATTTAATACAGACGTTTGCCCTAATAACATGCACAACACCTATCTGTGTGTATATTAAACGTTTTAAAGAAATCATTCGCTCGCATGACGAAGGTGCGCCTCTCTTGCGCTGTCACCCTAGCAAGCTTCAGCTGAGCGCTGAAGTCGCCGTTCCAAGCAACGAACGTGTGCTTCCAAATTTTTGAAGCTGCGAGGAACTGCATATAGCTCCGTCTGTTTGGCATGCCACCTCTACGTTTTTGGTGACCTCAGTGCCTGTATAAAGAAAACGGCGAACGTTGCACTCCTCGAACTCATGTTTTACGGGCATGCAACGAGTAAGTGTGCGTCAAGGCGGTCAATATGCTCACCTTCATTAGCTGTGTTTTTCTCCGCAGTAGCTGTGTCAGAGGGGCTCGTGCACAGCGTCGGTGCAGCCTCAACGGTATCCACATCTGATGATAGTTCCCGACGACGCTTAGAACGCGTTTGCTGTCTAGGCAGGCGAGCTATGGACGTTTTCGCGCTTGACAAATACGCCGGGAGGCCACGAAAATCCTCGGCAGTTTCGGAACGTCGCGCTGCGACGTCACGACAGCACCTCCGATTATCCACTGGTCCACGCGAATGATGTCACTCTCGTCAAAGTGCTTTTCACAAACGCGTACATGTGGGGAATCGAATGTGAAACCACAGTTCCTTGTCGCGGTATGGCGCGCTTCCACTTTTCCCGCCGTTCGGTGTCTCGAGGAAGCGAGAACATCGGCACTTTTCCGTCGTTTCCCTTTTATCCGGATCGACATCCGAGTACGCAGCAGGTACGCGGAATCCTTCCCGACCTTCAGGCACAACACACTAGCCACATGAAAAAAACCTACAGCCGAAAAGGACGCGCTAACACGCCACAATATTTCGCAGTGACACCGGCAGCCACCTCTGCTGCCGTCGGCGCGATGCCAACAGAATGGACGCAGCGCCGCCCCGCGGCCTCCGCTTGCATGGCACAAAGCTCCCTCATAGAGTTACGGCGCAGCTTCATGACCAGGAGAATATTGAAGGACTCTGCCCGTAGTTCACAATCTCCAGCTCTCCTTTGTCTCTCCGCTTCGGCCTTCCTAGACCTAAACTCCGGGTCTAAACGGCGACGCTTAGCGCATTCGCGCTTGGCTAGAAGGTTCCTATGACGATGTTCGTATTCTTCCTCGGCAGGTTTTTGCAGCGCGCGAACATAGGAAAAAAGAAAGAACAGAGTAGACAAAAACAGCGCTCTTTCGGTCTACTCTGTTTTTTTTTCCTATGTTCGCGCGCTGCAAAAACCTGCCACTATGATTACCAATCAACTAGCCCAAGCCTCAACACTTATCAGCTTCCTCGGCAGAGAGCATCTTCTTGGGTCTACCCATCGTCTACTATACTAGCCACGTGCACACGTGAAATGGATATACGAGGAAAACCATTATCTCAGCGAAGTTCTTGATCTACGCCTGGCGCGGAACAACCTCAAGCTTCAACAGCTCTGCTGTCAAAATGCAAGAGAAGGAGTTGAGGAGAAACTGGATTATCTACAACTTTGTGGTCAGAAGCAGCAACAGAATACACGATGAAAAAACGAAGGCCACAATAATCACAAATACAAAGTATAGGCAGAAAACACGGAAATGACATTGACGGACTAAGTTTAATCACACATGAAGGGTTCAGCACAGATTAAAAAAACGCTTGAGCGTGCGAACGGCGCTCAAGCGCTTTTTGCGCGAGCAGCAGCGCTTGAGCGCCAGCCAGTCCAGTCAGCGGCCGTGCGCATATATTGTCCATCTCTTAGGTTGTATTTCATGACGGTTTAAAACCCGCAAGCATTTCTATGCCGACTCGACGAGAAAATTGTCTGCCCGTTTCTCTGTCACGTTAGGACCATCACCGCTATAAAGTAATAAAGAAATAAAAAAATCGAGGCAGCTATACTCCGTGAAAGGCGTCGAAAGAGCGAAGCTGATGCCCCCTTTCATCATGCTATTGCATTTCTCGCTTTTGCAAGTCTTTTCTAATTATTTCTGTGTTATATCATAGATCGTTATTAGTTACTTTTTGTTAGGCTATGTGGTGCTAGTAGTGCTTTATTGTACTATCGCATCTGCTGTCGCCCCTTTCGTCAAACATTTCATTTTGCTCTTAAGTGTCGGCAGTTTACTCTAAGGATATCTTTGTTCTTCAGGTTAAGCCATATGGATGCCACGCCACGATATGCTCATTCAGGACCGCCCTGGAACGCTACGATAGCGGTCCGGTGCGGCCATAGGCCATTCAACCCGACGAGTTGCCCAAAACGCATATTACTACCACGGCTGCACTGGAACGCAAGCAGCGTTGTGGGTACTGCTGCTGTGCATGACTTCTACACATTGCCGTAGCGGCATGTACGCCCTCTCAGCATCCGAGCGAGCGTACAACGACGCTCTTCACCTTCTACAACGATCGAGCGAGCCTCTGTCAAGCCACTCTCGGCGAGGCGCAGCCCTTTACCCTTCCTACCGGGCCTCACTCTTTACACCGCAAGACCACGTGATCCAAGGGACAACCTGCGGGGTATGTGGCTCTAGGTGACGACCAGAGACCTTCCACGGACAGGGCTAGCCCCTAGCACGGCCGCTACGTAGCGGCCGTGCCCCTAAACAGCGCCGCTGTTAAAAGCAATGAAGTTTGCACTGCGGAGCTTCGGTTTGAGCACGGGTCCTCACGATCCGAAGGCGAGTGTTTCAGCCACTACGCCACCTGCCTACGCTTGCAAGATATGAACACATGTGACCCACATGAATAGTTGAATCGTGTACCTGTGTTGCAAAACAAATGTAGCAAGATAAGACTCTCTATGGAGGGTTCGTTGAAATTCGTGGGAGCTTAAGCAGAAACTCGCTTAAGCAGAAACTTCGCTTAAGCAGAAACTGCGAATTTTGATCATAAGGGCGCGGTCGAGATCGCTGGCGCACGCGCATTCTCGACAGACACCAGGAAACCGCTCGAGGACAGGGGTGCTATGCAGGATGGCCCGAGCTTCTCGGGCACACGAGTTTGCTCCGAGCCCGCCCTACGGCGGCCATGACAGGAAGACAGTGCGGAGCGCGCCATATCAGCGTTGATAAAAACGGCTACAAGAACGAGCGTGGCGTCACAAACGCATGTGCGGCATTTGCGGCGGTTTTCAAAGGAACACCGCGTGCGAAAACGCGTCAGCGCGGCCACTCAGTCATCATTTCAACAGTGCAGCGACGTCAGCGTGATTGTCGCGCTATCTTTTTGCCAACTGATCACCGCGCTTCCCATAGGCGTGTTCGTGGGCATTTGTCCTCTTTCGGGCGAGTTCTTTCGTTCCACCTGCAGAATGGAAATTTCCACTCTCGAAGGCAACAAGGGCGCACACCCAGCACTCTCGTGCAGCTCGTTTCGCTTCTCAGGAATATTACAGATAAATAAATATACAGGTTACTGCAACTTACATGACACGACTGAAAAGTTTTCTGCAGTAACGAATCGATAGAAGCAATGCATCCACAAAAAAAAACGCCAGGCCTGCGCTGAAACCGCAGCACAGTCACAGCGAAAGCTGGAAGAGCGACGTTTCTAGAGCCCGTTAAGCTCTAATGGGGCTACAATACAAGTACACTAGAAAGATACCCACTACGCCATAAATCACAATTTTTGTGAAATTGGGAAGCACCTAATAAGCCATTATTCATCATTCTGCGGAGAAGCCAGGCACCAGCTACACGTCTGTAAGGCATTATGTGCACTTTGCGGACGTGGCGACTGATGACGATGAAGAATTATGGCTCAGCCCTTTGTAATGGGTTGGAATCTTTAAACGGCCCACCAGTTATGTAATTTGCATTGGGTGACGCCCGGTCGCTATTCCCCTCTCCCGTCATGCTGTATAACATATGTTGACGTGGGAGAGAGACGGGGGGGGGGGGGGCGAAGAACTTTACTGAGACCCCGAGGAAATGTATCGTGCGCTTATGGCCTTCCTTGGCAACCAATACAAGTGCACTTGCGAGGAACCCACTACGCTATAAATCGTTGTAATTTTACTGAGATTCCGAGGAAGTGGATCATGCGCTTATGGGCTTCCTTGGCAACCATACATATGCATTTGCGAGGAACCCACTACGCTATAAATCATTGTAATTTTTGTGAAGTAGGGCAGCAGGCCCTGTGCCATTTTTCGTCCTTCTACGGAGAGCGTTGGTACCTGCTAAACCCATGTAAGGCATTATGCGTACTTTGTTGATGCTGTGCCTGATGACGATGAAGAATTATGGCAGAGTCCTTTGTAATGGGTTGGAAGCATTCAACAACCTACTCGTTGCGCAATTCGCATTGTGTGACGCCTGGTTACAGAATTCGCTTTATGCGACGCTTGGTGCTTATTTTACTATTCTACCACGCTATATTGCACATGCTAATGTGGTTACATCCCGACATGAAGCCTGTATAGGACCTTTTTGCAAAGCAGTTTCAAGCACCGGCATGGCTCAGAGGTTGAATACTGGGCTCCCACGCCCAGAGGGCCCAGGTTCGAACCTCGTTCCATCCTGGAAATTTTTTCTTGAAAAATTCGTTTTTTTCTTATTTCGAGCGATACTGGTTACGGACACCGGCGGCGGCGGCGGCGGCGGCGGCGGACAACTACGGCGCCAAAAACGGCCGGTGAAATGATCTCATAACAGCTTTCGCTGTAAAACTCGGCAGATCCCACGTACCGTGGGCGTCGATGTTATGCGAAGATTGCGGCGGGTAGGGGACTGTGGCGTGACCTTTTTTTACTTAGCGACACGTTACAAAATGACGCTAAAGATTTGTATAAATTTTATACGCACACATATATATGTTGAAGAGCCGCATGTGTGTTATATAACCCGTTGTTTTCGGTTGGGTAACGCTGCCAATGGCAACGTGGGTATTACCAACAGCAGAAGCGGTAAGCTGATCTGTAGCGCTTATACGTGTCTCGAGAACGCACGCACGTTTCACGAACCCGTGTGAATGTGTGGAAGAAGTTCTTGACAGTTCTTGAACAAGGGCATTATCACCGTGATCAGTGTGCACCAGCAGCTGGTCATGACTGTTGTAGGATCCGGTCGTGATCGTTGTGACGAGGGGTCCATGTGTAATGAAGTATGTGGTATAGTAGAGCTGTTGGAATTCGTGGATGCCTCGGTCATTTCGTCGACAAATTGTCTGTCGACAGAGCCGGTGACATGTTGGAACCTGAAGCAACCCTTCGCGTTGGTGAGGTTTAGGCCGTCGAGGCTGGTAGGCCTCGATAGTGCTACGTAGACCAACATCAGTGGATGGTGTTTGTCGTATTCGTAGACTACCTGGGCGTATGTGGCCTACGTAGCCCAGTCTACAAAGCGGCTGTCAATCAATCTGGCATCATGCTCGGTCAGCATGAGTCCATCGCCCAGCCTCGTAAGAAATGAAGAGGACACTGCGTCGTTCTGGTGGACGAAGTGCACTTTACGGTGCGGTGATGTAGATATCATGGAACTTTCGTTAATATATTCCTCCGGGGTCAAGTTATGCTTCAATATAGCTTGCTGAATCATCGGAATACAAACGTAATGTTTATTAGACTGCAATAAAAGCGGAGGGAACACTGGAACTACAGACGTCAATCTGATATGACGCCTGTATCGCAGGAGCACACATCTTTGGAGTATCATGTAGTGCTTATTGCTTTCTTGTAAAATTAAAAAACACACAACCACAGTTGACGTGACACCGATATTACGCCTGCCTAGGATGTTTTTCCAAACCAGTTTATA